>NC_089747.1:23292500-23357500 GCF_040412425.1 Macrobrachium rosenbergii
GTATACACTACCCTCCCCCGCCCCTCCAACCCCATCATTGCCAAAGGCAAATTAAAGTCACACCGGAGCAGTGTCATCTTTTTACATATCACCATAAACACCTTGGCAGAACAATGATTTCATGGCGTGAGCACTCACTGACAGGCCTTCCCCATATATAAGTAATGTTTCATATATGTTCGCAAAATAACTTTTTTTTTTTTTTTTACAAGAGCAGCTGGCAGAACCAAACGCCGCAAAAACTTTCAGTGCCACACGGCAACAGCAGAACCCGACAAAACGACCAGTGTAATCAAAGTAAAATGTATAAATCCTCAGTTACGCAAACGTGAAGGATCAGAAGTTGAAAGCTATAAAAGAATAAATAAACAAAACTCTTCCTTTTATGGCACTTGATGACTCCATGGCCATTCTATAAAAAACGTCGAATATAAAGATAAAATCCCTCAATCTAGTCTTACATTTTCAACATATTTACAAGTTTTTTCGTCGCATGACTGCACACGCTTCCATTATGTTTTGTATGGACGTGGTATCAAAAGACATTAACAACAACATTTCTTCGTTTATGTTCTTTTCATCCTTTCATACTCGTCTTTATGACAAAACGACTGAGAGCATATATATATATATATATATATATATATATATATATATATATATATACATATACATACATATACATACACACACATATCACAAAATAGTCATACAACTTCAGTGTATATATATTCATATTACTCGTGTTAGGGCTTCAGTAAGACCATCCTGCCTTACTGAGGCCTAACACGAGCAACATCACGAGTATATATATATATATATATATATATATATATATATATATATATATATATATATATATATATATATATATATATACATACACTTCATCTACAATATGGTTGGCACTATGGAATACCTAATGAAGCTAGGATGAAATCCCACGAATAAAATAGTAAAAACTTCGGCATTGTTTACAAGTTCAAAAACCTGAGAATATTCGTCAGCAGTAAAACGAACCTCATGCATACACAAACTGTCATTCACCTTTATTTTGAAAGCAATTTCTGGCTTCCCGAATATCAAGGCCTTTCGGTTCCAAAACCTCTTTCATTTAATCCATCCTGCACTTTCTAGGTCTTCTCTTCTTTCCTGCAGACCGCTGCCACCTAGACACTGCAGGCTGCCTTTGAAGTAGCAACGGCTTGAGATACTAATGTACCACTTATTAAGGTAAAGGAACGACTAAGGATGAGGTGCAAACCACTTGTTGGACGGCAATCAGCTATCACATATGTCTCGTTAGTCCAAGTAATTAAGGGCTGATGCCAAGGAGGTAGCGCACTGTACAGCTTAGATATTGCTACAGTATACTGTAGAGAGTTTAGGCCAGAGGCCAAGCGCTGGGACCCATGATGTCATTCAGTGCTGAGAGGAAAATTGAGAGTAAAAGGTTACTAAGGTGTAACAGGAGGAAAACCTCGCAGTTGCACTATTAAATAATCGTCAGGAGAGGATGGATAGCAAGACTGAAGAAAGAAAATATGAACCAAGGTACAGCAAAAGGAATGCACGGGGCTGCAGCTAGGGGCCGAAGGGACGCCGCAAGGAATCTTTAGTACTAAAATGCCTATAGTGCACCCCGTGAAGTGCACTGACGGCACTATCGCCCCACCCCCAACACCCCGCCCCGTACGGGGCTGACCAAAGGAGTGCTAGCACCTTGGGATTGAAATGCATGTGTTCCAAGATAGTGGAGTGCCTAGCGATAGATTGTGGACTCTACGATGGGAGGAAATTTCCCCTAAATGGCAGATGAACTTAGCCTCCTGAGGCCAATTTCATTCACACTTTTCCACTCTTGTGGGATACCGGGGTTATAAATATAATGACACTTCATGATCTGTGTCGTGTGACAATTATCAAAAGGCCTAAGGCATATGGTTTGCTGCGTCATACCCTATACCATTGTTGCAAGAAATTACACTACAGGCTTCATGATGATACGTAAGGTACCACCTTTTAGAATTTTTCATGTGCAATCTGTAATATCTATTGTAACCGTGATAATGTAATATATAGTTTACTAGATATATTGTTGTAGTGCCATTCTCATGGGCATTTTGCTGGATATATACTGTAATAATGGTCTTTTAAAGTCTCGGGGTGAGATTTCAGCTTTATTAAAAATTTTCCTATGATCTGTCAGGGTTTAGTAGTGAGTAACTGAACACAGTATTATACTATTTTCCAAATCATGTTACCTGCACTTCATTATAACAAACCTTATAATTCCCTCAAATCAAATAAAAGCATATGGTGGCTTTCATCACTTACTTTTAAAACGTGTGAGGAAAGAAAAAATTAAGGTTGTATATGGCAGAATTATGCATGGCAATAAACAGTTCCTCTTTGCAGTGTGGGCACATGGTTTCTTAACGGTAACCTTAACAGAAATAATATTAATAGCAGTAATACTAGCAAACATATTTAGCTGTGGAGGTAATAATAATAAAAATGATCATAAACCATTAACGACTACAACAACAAAACCATCCACAGACCTCATCACCGAAATATGCTCTTCTGTCTCTACTGGGTGGTCGCTAAGATATTAATCTCTCTGATATGATAGAATCCATGTTATGTGTTCACTTGTTGTCTCAACACATACCACATTTTGCGTTTCCTCCTGTAGAATTTGTAGGTGTTTCGGGACGGTAGTTTATACATTCTTGTGGCAAATGAATATTATGGTTAATATCTATTTTGCATCGACGCTACTTGTACTATCAGCAAACATTCAGACGGGCACTTAGGCACTTCCGATGGGTAATGTTACTTCTTTGAGGAGGGGTCTAAAGGAGGCCTTCGGTTACATGTCAGTATATAAAAAAAACACTACCCTCGTTATGATGATACTGAAGGTCAAGGCTTAGTGCACTCATAGTATGATCAATGCATGTTTAATTGCAATTCCCTCCAAACAAGTCAATTCTTAAGCAACAATGAATATTTCTTCCTTCTCATTCTGTGCTAGATTGTTTTTCATAATCAGGTGAGATGTAAAAGTAGGCTTACAGCTGAAATTTCGGTTAACCTTCCTAAAGGTTACAAGGTACCTTACATCATTTTGAACTATTTCCTTGTGTCTGTAAATGGTGCTGAGTGCCCTCCCGTGATAACATTGAACGTGCTGTTGATAGTGATTTTATTTCTGTGTTCACAGCGTTAACTGATCCATTTTTTACTCGATGCAAGCTTCTGTATCAATTGATCTTGATAGTTGCTGTCATTTAGAAGTTGACTGATACGGTCTAATGCTGTGCTCCTTATTATACTTCAAGTGCTACAGTGTGCAGAGACTAAATTGGCATAAAGGGGACGGGCCATCAATCAATAATACACATGTCATCAGATGGTCCTGACCTACGGGTGTTGTTTGCCAAACCAAAAGATAAATAGTTAGGTACACCAGCAACAAACAAGACTTTGTCTGTTGACAAAAGCAGGCGATGTAGAACTCTTTATACAACCCTCACTAGTAGAAACTAAAGTACGTAGTCTACTAATCGACATTACATAGCACAGCAGCCAGTCGACATCAAGTAGCATAACAAGTCTTGCATTGGTATAGCCTATTAATGATTTTAATGCAGTTAATCCAACTTGTGGAAAGATGTTTATCTTATATAATTATTAATAAGTGATTGCATTCAATGAGCTGAAAATTACAGCTTAATCATAATTGGATGAGAAATCCTTAATGTGGAATCCTGTTTCTTTAAAATCTGTAATCAGTATACGTCAGACAAAATGAAACAGATAATGAAAAAGCGAAAAAAATCACATGGATTTTTATCCTCAACATATCTGAATTTATATGAATATTAAAAGATAGAACTACATTGTATTAAAATTTGTTTAAGATTTACATACTAAACAAAATGTATTTATTATTTTTTGCATGCACACTCCTGGATGCATCAAAATTTATCGGAAAGTGTAAGTAAACACTGCTGAAATGTAGGAGTCGTTTTACCCACTGGTAATTGAGTTATGCAAAATAAAGAGTGGATAAAATATTAAAGACCCCAACACCTTGATTAAACTACTTGAATTCCACTATAATGAGCAGCTGAACATACCATTCGAAGTACTGAAAATTGAAATTCAAGTACACTGCTCTATCTGATAATTAAATTGACACCAGCAACAGTGGAATTACTCTTCACGCAGGATGAGCAAATTAACGTTGCCGAGCTCCCTGATACTACAACAATCACACCTGGTGTTCACACGGGAACAGAGGAAGGTACAGAAAAATAAACTGCGACCGCTATAACAGGAGGCTGTCTGATCAAAAGTTGAAATAACTTGAAGAACTATACCAAATTATCTTACTCAACGAAAAATTGCACCTCGTTACTTTAACAAGGCAGGCAATTACAGATTGCTCAAAAGAATGAAAGATAACTGTCTCTCTTAACCTTAGAGAGGTCTATTACAGAAAAACGACGGTGCTGAACGTTGGAGGATATCATCAGCTACCGAAAATATTGCACAGGCATAACTTACATGATAGTTCCTTACAGCTGAACGTATTTGTGGTACACAAAAAGGAGCCCGAACTACAATATAACAAGGCTAAACGGAAAGGAAGAGTGGCAGTTTCACACGCAATTTCTACTAGTAGGTCCTGGAATGTCTGCACTTCTGGGAAGCCGATTGCTAGCGTACAGTTTATGACCGACGCCAAATGAGTTTGCTAGCCGGCCGTCACGCCCTCTGGTGGCATTACGGTTTTTGAAAATACCAAACATCGCACCTATGGGCAGAGCAGACACATTCCGAGGGACCTTTAACGTTACATCACTTTCAAGTGGTTTTCCTTCTGCTTTAAAATACGGCCGGTATCGTTCTTCTTCAGGAATTTCTATCACCAAATCATAACTACAATTACCATTTCCTTGTGACAGTCTCCAATACACGATTCATTTATTGTTAAAGTGACTTTGTATTACATCATCACAAATCCTCTTACACTTCACATAACAGCCTGATATTTGTGGGAAAAAATTCATTTCATGAAATGATGTAAGTTCTTCACAATAATAAGCATTTATTTGGTAGCCATAACAGTATAACTTCGTGGCAATACTCTAGGAGAGCCAGTACTCGTCACGGTCACATGCCTCGCAAGCACACAATGTGAAAAGGATACGGATTTACATAGCACATTAATCACTGTGATGAAAAATATGCATTCCACTGAGTACATATAGGTATGCAAACCAATTTGGGCAAATGGAGCATTGGCGACCATGGATTAGTAATCACAGCATTTGTGATTAAATCTCTCTCTCTCTCTCTCTCTCTCTCTCTCTCTCTCTCTCTCTCTCTCTCCTGACAGAGGCACATAAAAGATATGTCTGTTAAAGCGGTTCCGCGCAACAAGGGCACTGTAAACAATAACTCTCATTATACGATGGGGAAGATTCACGGCGTGACATTTTCGCATAACATTTTTCAGCGAAATTTCTCCGCGTCTTGGTTGCTTCTTTCTTTCTCTCTTTCATTTTTAAATCTTCTTTGCATCTATTGCATTCCTTTATGACCGTTGTAATTTACTTTTCTCTGGTACCCCCATTAAAGATAATCACTGAGCCTTGTGATACGAAACCTAAATTGGTTTCAGCGATGGACAACTTGGGATACTGAAGAATCTATTGAACTGAATATAGAATTTAGGCCAAAGGCCAAGCACTGGGACCTATGAGATCATTCAGCGCTGAAACGGAAGCTGACAGTCCAAGGTTTGAAAGGTGTAACATGAGTAAAACCTCAAAGCAGTTGCACTATGAATCAATTGTTAGGAGAGGGTGGACAGTAAGATGGAAGAAACAAAAATATGAAAGGAGGTACAGTAAAAGGAACAAAAGGGGTTGCAGCTAGGGGCCGAAGGCACGTTGCAAAGAACCTAGTGGCACTACCCTCCTACGGGATAGAAGAATCTACTGAATTTTCCTTTGGTACTCAGATGAGTAGCATGCGGAATCCTCATCGTTCAGTAGACTTCATGGTTACTGTCAAGGCACCATTCCTCCTACCATACGTTAATATTTCGGTTTTCGTTGACTGAAACATTTGACTTAAATAAAATGACAGTAACCTTCAATCTGACTTTGTAAAACTCCTTAAAAGTAGAGTATTTAATCACTCATATAAAGTGAATTTGTTAAAATTTTAACGAATCTCGGAAAACCTGGGGTCTGCTACCTCCTTATTAGAATACAGGAAATACGTCATGTATATCAAATATATTATAAGGAGAAATTGCCACGTAAATAAACCCCCAACATCAAAACCAATGAGTCAGTACACAAAATTAACACGATGCGACCCAAGAAATGCGTTAAGAGATGGAAGGGGCAAGGACGCCGTAAAGATGTTTAAATCATCAGATGTTGGCGCACAACTCATCTTCCTAAGTGATACCAACTTCATCTCCACCTTGCGCTATTCACCAAAGTTGATGGCGCCATCCATCAAGAGTGACAGCGCCATCCTCTAATCTCTTGACTCGATAGTGCCCATGGCGATGTAGTCTGGAGTTGCTTTTAATGAAGTCAAACATACCAAAAAACATCGCTCTCTCTCTCTCTCTCTCTCTCTCTCTCTTTCGAAGGACGTAATAAAAAAAGAACATACAGCTCTGGATATTAGATGGAGTCGCCTAATCCAGCCAAGGGAAAGGCTTCGAAGCGGCCTACTTTTTACTAATTACCAAATGAACCCATAGGAAGAGAGAGAGAGAGAGAGAGAGAGAGAGAGAGAGAGAGAGAGAGAGAGAGAGAGAGAGAGAGAGAGACCTAATACTGCTATGCGACTACTTTGCTGAGGTTACCTCTATATAATTCTTCACTCAGCGTGCATTTTTATTGTTATTACTCGCGGTATTCTTGCCATTATTATATCTATATTCATATTTATTCGCCTCAGAATTTTGACCTTGAATAAATTCGGCAAATAAAAGTTAGAGCCTCGAAATTGGACACACAATAGAACCATGGCGGGGGAACAAAAATATCTCTATTAATGTTCCATTTTCGCCCTACTGTGAAAACACCGGTCCAACAAAAACCGCTCAATGGATTTTCAAACTGTAAGTCAAAGTATGTCAAGATGACAAAAAGAACTGTAAATATAATGATTGAGTTAACTGTAATACACAGTAATTCTGTGTATTTTGATCTTGAACAACTACAGTTTCGAAACACAATCGGGCTGTGATAGGAGAATGAAAGTTTAAGAGCGATACCTATGTCATTGCACCACTCTCCCAACAAGAAAATGTTATACTTCTGTATAGCAAAAACCACTACAACGATGGAAAAATTAGGTATATTAATCCAGAAACTTACCCATGAACATTTTTTAAGCTCAAAACAGTAATTTTGCTGAAAATTGCCAATACATGAGTGGCGTTTTTCTTGGGATCCACAAGTTACAGGTAAAAGTGAAGATACCAGAAATATTTCCATAAATCTAAATCTTCCTCCAGCTACTTTTTTTTTCTTATTCTTATCCTGTTCTGGATTTTGATGTTGTACAAAGTTGTCAATTTCGAAGATACGAGTATAATTTAAAAATTGACAGGAACATGCTGGGGAACGAAAATTCCAAAGCGCCACTGCCCCTTCACAAAAGCTTAAGTTTTAAAAATGACATTTGCTCCCCAGTCCATGAAAAAGCACTGGATGGATCACTTGGAATTTTTGGTATTGATTCCATAGGTTTTACTTGGCTGTGAAAACCATGAATGGGCAAAAAAAAAAAAAAAAAAAAAAAAAGTGAACGAAAGATGATCCTACGTGGGCGGCTTTCAACACTGAGTTCTAATGCACCTCGGTTATATCTTTATATCCGCTGTAGTTTTTTTTTTTTTTTTTTACGAATTACAGATATTTGATTTCTTTTCTGTGAGTTGGCTTTGAATAACTTGACCTCGAATGGCCTCAAACTCTTTGAAGATATCTGGTGACAAAACCAACCACAAAACGGAAAAGAAAAATCAATATCCTCTATAATATCTTGTCGCTGTACTCAAGAATTCAGCTGTAGCGTACCCTAGTGAAGAATTTCCATTATCCGCAATGTGTAAACACTCTTATGAAAAAAATAAAAAAAGATAACCAGGTTCCCACAGAGCAGACTGCACATGGGAAAGGTAGTATACAAAGGAAGGATGAGATACGTCTAAATGAAAATAAGGAAACTAAAAATAAAGACTAAAATAAATAGGAATTGATGAATCAGTAGTCATTAGTTTTCTTTAATCTCGCAAACACCAGTTTCATACCACTATGTTTCTCGTTGGACGAGTGGGTTCCGTTCTCAGCTAGCACTCTGCTGGCCGCGAGTTCGAATCTCCGACCGGCCAATGAAGAATAAGAGGAATATATTTCTGGTGATAGAAATTCATTTCTCGCTATAATGTGGTTCGGATTCCACAATAAGCTGTAGGTCCCGTCGCTAGGTAACCAGTTGGTTCTTAGCCACGTAAAATAAATCTAATCCTTCGGGCCAGCCCTAGGAGAGCTGTTAATCAGCTCCTCAGTGGTCTGGTTAAACTAAGATATACTTTTTAACGGAAGACTAACACTTTTAGAAATTTTACAGGGAAGCGTAACAAGGTGCCACCCCAACAGATTATGGATGCTGAAGTTTGCAGACAGGTAGAAAACACTGATTCTAATCGCTGCCCACCAGAGGGATGCAAATCAAATGCATCTGCCAATCAGAAGCACAACAGCAGACTCAGTGATGTCGGCTGTTGATATTTACCGTCAGCTCAACCTCCAAAAATTTTAAAGTCAGAAAATCGAAGTTTCCTGTTAAAATAAATCTTAAAAGATAAGACAGCAGGAAGTATTCCAACGATAGTGTGAATAATCATTGGTACTGTTTGGAAACAGGAAACAACCATTTAGATCAGTTGTATCTGAGCGACAAAGAC
Source organism: Macrobrachium rosenbergii (assembly GCF_040412425.1). Lineage (NCBI taxonomy): Eukaryota > Metazoa > Arthropoda > Malacostraca > Decapoda > Palaemonidae > Macrobrachium > Macrobrachium rosenbergii. The sequence goes on from NC_089747.1 coordinate 23,301,520, forward strand.
CGGGAAAACAATATTAACACAGAAAAAAATATTCCAATTACATATATTAATATCATCATAGAGGAATCTTTCAAAACACTGACCGTTTCCTGACACCATCAAATGATGTGTAGTTTAAAGTACTACGAAAAAGAGTCTGGGGTTGAAAAGGGAACACCAAGAACTACGATACACTCAGAATCATTAAGCGCAGAGCTGCCAGTGTACAGGGAACCATCGGCTAATCAATAAATTATTGGTTTTGGTACAGCTAGAGGCAGAAAACAAATTTTTTTTTCTGCTTTAAAGCCGACATAAGCACGTAGGTAAAAAAAAAAAATGAACTGTGTTATGTATATAAAAGCGATTATTAGCAATACTAAGACCAAAAAAAAAAAAAATATTCCAAGGCGAAAAAAAGTTAATGAAGGCTGACAATAGAGAAATGAAAAATAACGGAAATATGTATTACGAAAAGGGGAAAAGAAAAAATAAGTAAAATCCTTGATAAATGTTGAGAGAAATGTAAAAGGAAAAAAAGGCTCGCGGTTAAATGAAAAAACCAATATTCCGAGCCGAGGAGAAAATCAAGTATAATGCTTTTCCAGATACATTATGGGAACAACATTACCTCTGAACAGCAGAGTGGGTGACGGTGTAACAATGCCTAACCCTACGTGGAGGGACATAACAACGTTACTCCGGCTTTCCAGGGCTTTTGTTTGTGCGTGAATGTATGTATGTATGTGTACACACATACATACATACACACATATATATATGTATGTGTGTATGTAGTATTGGTACACATACATACATTATATATATTATATATATACTGTATATATGTAGGTATACACATATAATTATCTATGAACCTTAATTGCTTCACAGAACTAAACACACACACACATATATATACATGTACATATATACATAAAATGAGAGAGAGAGAGAGAGAGAGAGAGAGAGAGAGAGAGAGAGAGAGAGAGAGAGAGAGAGAGAGAGAGGGCTGCGAACAAGCTATAAAAGGAAATGGAAAAACAGTTGAAATAAAAACCAAGACGCACACACTGAAGTGTGGGAAGCGTGAAGGTGGGAAAAGTGTGGGGAAAGCGATGTCGAAAGGAACAACACGGCCCTCTGGGAAAATTAGAGACTTTGGTCAACGATCAACAAAAGGTGAAGAAACAGACCCAAACACGAGCCAAGTGAAAGAAAGCACATTTGTGTGCAAGTCAAATTGGCTGCGGGAGAAATACTAGCTGATTTCGCTGGAACAAACGACCTGAGAGAGAGAGAGAGAGAGAGAGAGAGAGAGAGAGAGAGAGAGAGAGAGAGAGAGAGAGAGAGAGAGAGAGAGACTGCTAGCCGAAGAATGTAATAATGCTGAATGATAAGACACTCCAGCTCCAACGTCAACATCTTCCGTGAGCGAAAAATAGCGAGGAAATAAGAAATAGGTCCAAACAATATCCAAACATTCCACTCCTCTTTAAAATTCGCTACATTTAAAAGTGTTGTCCACACTTGCTTCTGTAATTAAAGAGTGCTGTATTTTTCAGACTGTATCCAAGGTGCTCGTCAATTGCAGCGCGGGGAACAAAATCTATGTTGTATAATTTTACCTGCAAAAGAATATTTTTCAATCACTGTCACATTCTTGGCGTTCAAGCTACTTTGGATTTCTTCTGGATCGTTTTCTGAGAGAGAGAGAGAGAGAGAGAGAGAGAGAGAGAGAGAGAGAGAGAGAGAGAGAGAGAGAGAGATTTGAAAAATGTACCCACTCTAACAACTGAACACGCAACGGATTACTGTCACACTTACGGCAAAAAAACCGTACAAAAAAGAATAACATCTTGTGAGATGACATATTTGCATCGGAATTCGTTATGGTTTGACGATTACCGCAGAGTGGGAAATAAAGTAAATAAATAATATGAACTTTTTTTTTTAGAATTTTGATAGCAAAATGTAGAAACAGTCAGTGGAACCCACAAACGCAGAAAAGAACAGAGATGCAACATAAAAAGTTAATGATGCTTGGTGTCTAAACCTATTGCAGTTGTTTTGTAATGACAGCTGACTTGTATAAGAACATGATGAAAGGAGAGTTAGTGGTCTGGTAAAAAAAAAATAAACTTATTAAAAACAACGACGTGTTATGCCTCCGTGGCTGTTTGAATATGGATGAAGTGACAAGAGACGATATTGCAAGAAGATGCATCATTAAATTTTTATGTTAATGACGCGTCAAATACCTAAGGTCTGCGAAGTACAATGTCGATCGGTGATAGCGAAGAGAAGTCGCAGAGACTGGCGATTGTTAATAAAAGATCGTAAGAGAAGAAAACTGGAATTGATTATAGCAGGATTAATGTTGTGACAATAAACGAAAGAGAGCAAGCGGAATCACAATGTTAATACGATGGTGGAAAGATGGAGAGGTCATTCATAAAGGGATTAAAAGTAATTTTTTGGAAGAGGAGAATCACGGGGCAGGTATAGCATGGAAGATCACAGGAGGTTTGCAAAAGTTTTGAAAGAGACAGAGAGCGTCTAGGGAGTTCAAGTTGGAATGTGTGGTGGGGTTGTAGTGACAACTTTTCTGTTATGGAAACCCGACTGAAGATATTGAGACGGATTGACTGCAGAGTGTTGTAAGGAACACACAAACTGGAAGATGTTGCTTAGAAAAATGATCATGGGCTGAAATTAATCAGAATGTGACGAAGTGGTTTGATTCTTGCGTGAATTTATGACAACAGTATAACCAGTAGGATGATGAACTCAGAGATCTTGAGAGGGAGAACTGGTGAACTTACATTTTGTTGCGAAGAAAGGAGCTTAACACACAAGAAAGACAAACACAACATAGGAGGGAGGGGTCATGTTGTCTATGAACCTTCTATGCAGTGGATGTGAGGCTTTGGAGTTTTTCGTCCTTATTTCGATACCCCTCCTTCTTGAAAGAAAAGGCTAACTGAGAAAGAATAACAACATGACAACCTCAACAACAACTGGCACATGCTTAGCTAAGCAGGTTTAGAACTGCTGACGTCATTGCCTTTTAAAGTAATGGTCAACAATTTCACTCGAAAACATCGGGCGCATAAAGCAGTGAATATCAGCACCTTGATAAAATGAAAACTGTAAGAAACTAAATCAATCTTGGGTCTAAAATCGCAAGAAGTCATTAAATTCAAGAAAAAATGCTTCCGTCAACCAAACACTGCAGGAATAGCATTCTCATGATTACCAAATTTAGAGTGACGCCAGTTTCAATAGACATAATCAATCAATATATATGTATATATATATGTATATATATATATAAAATTTAGAGTAGGGAGGCTGACTCCGAAAAATTGCTAGCTTAGCCATGTTATCTTTTTATCTTGCTTCCTTTTTACACATATTTCCTTAAAACTTGAACAGAAAAACATTATATAGTGAACATATGTTGAATGAAACAATTTCTGCCAATATTTTACACAGTAGTTGCAATTGCGACAATTTCGTCATCAAATAAACTGTGCTAATATTCCACCACCATTATCAAGAATTTTTTTTTATTATTACGGAGCTGCTTCAAGAACTATGGGTCACCATGCTGTGTGAGAGAGAGAGAGAGAGAGAGAGAGAGAGAGAGAGAGAGAGAGAGAGAGAGAGAGAGAGAGACCGGAAAATCAAAATTCCAAGTCAATGGTGTGAAAAAACAACTTGAGTTAATAATAACAGAGCTTCAAAAGTTATCTGAAAGACATGCTGATGAATATCAACGACTCGAGGTCATACAACCCTCTGAGCACCGAAGACGTGTCAGGAAAGGTAAACAGACAACTGATTTTTATATTTACAAAGCCCTGACACAACATTGATAAGATGCCCTCTGATACCTTTTTTCATTTTGAGGCAATGATCGTGATAACGCTCCAGGTCAACTGTCGCAGGTCGCAACTTCTAAGCAAGCATTACTGTTTGTATGCATTTCCTAGAACTAGGTGAAGCTGTGTGCGCGCGCAAGTGTGTCTATGTACGCAGGCATCTGTTGTCGTGGGGTTCCAAGACCCCTCGAAACGTTGCTTCCAGAATGTTCTTTAGCTGAGTGAAATGTCTACTGTTTTATGTCATAAGGAAATGACATCAGTTACAAACTGGAAAAACATTTATCTACATATTCTAAATGTGCAAATACTGGATAAAAATGTAGAAGTTACGGGTAATGTAGCCTATACATCATCCTCATTTCCTAGCCTTTGTCAAGTATAGTGTATAGAAAACGTATACATAAAAAAATAAATAAAAAGGAGTTGACACATAAATAATATTACGTCTGATCTTGTTATACTGTATGTCTGTCTGTCGCCACAAGCTATTTCTGAATTTCTCCACCTACGACTCGTCTTCGTGTTTCAAAAGCTGTTCGCTGAACAATACCGGATGTATCGAAGCCTCTTTGTGATTTACCATGTTTTAAACAAACCTATGAAAACAGTCAAACAAAAGTAGACTTGCTAATTATCAAAAGTTGAATACAATGCTAAATCAAAAGAGGAAGAAAATTTCCCACAACAGGTCTGCAAGCAAATTCAGGAGCTTTGGTTTGAAGCTTCCAATAGAAAAGCTATTTTAAACTTGAAGCGCGTATAGAATGAATGAAAATATAATCATGAGTAGAATCAATTCTCATGGTTTAGCAACATGAATGACAGTTTCCCAAGTAGAATGGATAAATGTTAGCAATCTGCATCTCAGGCACTGAAATTTACATCAATGATGACGTAGGAATTGCATGAAACTCCGTAAGGAGAATGGTATTGCAAATATGAAGCAGTGAAGATTGATTGATATAGCTACTAAAACTGGCGTCACAACACCTAGGTCATTGACGCCGTAATAAATTTTAAAAAGGAAACTAAAAAATAAATAAACAAATAACTTTAAAAGTAGTTTCCATATGACAAATATCTAAACATACACACAATCATATAAATATTATATATATATATATATATATATATATATATATATATATATATATATATATATATATATATATATATATATATATACAGTACAGGTGTGTGTGTGTGTACTGCATAAATCATATCTATTCACATATACTATAATCATGCTTAACAAAGCATGATTATATATATATATATATATATATATATATATATATATATATATATATATATATATATGTATATACAGTACATACAGTATGGGTGTGTATGTGTGTGTGTGTGTGTGTACTGCATAATCATATCTATTCACGTATACTATAATCATGCTTAACAAAGCAAAGAGTGAATGCTTACGCCAGAGTATAATTACATACCGTTGAGAAGAATGAGCACTCCCGTAACTCTAAAAATGAATGCATAATCAAACAGGGCAAGCAAAAGTGATAATCCCATATAGCCAATTAAAACTAGTGATCAAGCCCATCCTCCGTTTTTAAGGCAAATGATGACATGAACTTCTGCAACCTGTCATTTATTCCTAAATGGAACTGTTGGCTAAGTATGACTTAAGGAAAAAGAACATCAATAATGGGTTGGAAAATGTAGGATTATACATTCCCCGTTACAAAAACAGCCACGAATATTCAAGTCAATATATTTCAGTTCCTCGTTGGATGGGTCGGTATAGTTCTCGGCTAGCACTCTGCTGGGCCCACGTTCGAGTCTCCGACCGGCCAATGAAGAATTAGAGGAATTTACTTCTTGTGATAGAAATTCATTTCTCGGTATAATGTGGTTCGGATTCCACAATAAGCTGTAGGTCCCGTTGCTAGGTAACCAACTGGTTCTTAGCCACGTAAAATAAGTCTAATCCTTCGGGCCAGGCCTAGGAGAGCTGTCAATCAGCTCAGTGGTCTGGTTAAACTAAGATATACTTAACTTTTTTCCTATGAAAGAGGAATAATAGAACCCTTTTATTTTTCCTACATTAAAAGATAAGGAAGCCACTGGTAAAACAATTATTATATAAACCCTCGTAGAAAAGATGAAATCTCAACCTAAAAAAAAAGCCTGCAAAACAAAATTAAAAAGAGCGAGTACTTACAACTGTGCAAAAACACTGCTCACTATGAATCAGGTACAAGCAAGCACCAACCTGAGGAAAAAAACTTCTACACATGGGGAAATTTGCACAGAAAATGTACCAAACAAAATCAAAAGGAACGTCTTGAAAGGAAAATAAAAACAATCTGCAAATTCGTTAAGCAGTATCTCATACAAAATACATGGTAGGACGCACAAGAAAATAAAAAATAAAAACAAAAAAGCCACTGAACCCTACCGTTGAAAAAAAAAATTGAAAGTTAAAATGTCTCTTTTTCTCTCTCGTCCACTGAAAAGTTGATAGTGGAAGCTGTTGTCTCCGAAAATGAAAAAGGTAAGAAAAATAAAAGTCACCATTGTCATTTCGCAGTTGGGGGCTAACAAATTACAATTTAGACCTTCGTCGTTTCTAGGCACAATTAAAACCGAATAGGTAAGAACAAAAGTGAACATGAGAAAAAAAAAGCCTTGTATCAATACGTGCATACGTGAGTAAACAAATGAAAATAAATCTACATAGAAACCTAACCGACAGGAATAAACTTGATTTTTTTAATTACACCCCGTATTTAATAAAGAAAAAAAAAACTATTCGGTTAACACTACCTAATTACTGTTAGAATAAACCGGAAACTTGAGAAAGATAAGAGGCAAGAATACAAAATATGATAAACTAAAGAAGACATTGTTGTAATAAGGAATTATTGCCAAAATCAATGACCTAAATTAAAGACCGGCCACTCAAATAAAAAGTATTATGCGGAAACATACAGCTACGTGGCAGTACTATCCTTTGTTGAATCTGTGGAGCCACTGGATTCTTATAAGAATTTTGCGAATGTGACACCAAATGAGCATCTGGGCACTGCAAAATTAAGAAAACTTACAAAATACACCCACAGACCTCCATGTTTCTTGCAAGTGATTTTTATGATTAAAAGGGCTTGTCTCCTATAACTAAACGTTTGAGAAAAAACTGCAAATAATGAGAGTTGATATACAGAACTGGAGAATTTGTATGTTTATGTATGGTTGCAAATGCATACAATTTTGCAATTTCGGTTTAACACCCTCTCTCTCTCTCTCTCTCTCTCTCTCTCTCTCTCTCTCTCTCTCCACCTCGAACGATCCTTGACAAACAACTCGAATAACATCGTATTGCGACAATAACTCCCCAGACACATCCGTTCCAGACATATCAACGCTGGAGGACTTCAGCTTACCAAAAGCGAAGCGGAAGAACTGGGCAAGTTGCGATGCGAGGTGAGGCGCCGGAAACGAGGATGATAAACAAGTTTAATTGATGCATGTTTCGCCTCAACCTACTAAAATAAATCCCCAGTGACACAAACCAAGTAGTGAAAAGAGAGAGGGGGGCAGTGCCGTCAATGCACCTCACGTGGTGCACTGTAGGCATTACTATGGGTACTTACAGCGTCCCTTCGTTCCCTGGCTGCACCTTTTTAGTCTTTGGCACTAACTCCACTCCCACTTTCTTTCTTCAATCTTGCTGTCCATCCTCACTAACTATTACTTCTTAGTCCAAGTGAGCTTTTCTCCAAGTTTAACTTTTAGATCTTTGTACTGTACTTCGTTTCCCTTACTTTCTAGATCTCTGTCATCCAATTCTCTCTTTTTCGCCGTCTTAAAAGACGAATGACCGAAAGTGCCCCAGTGCCTGACCTGAGAACCCAAATTTCATAAAATCAAATCAACCATTGCCACAGACCTAAACTTGCAAGCGAGAATGCGTTTGATAAAATTATTCAGAAGCCATCTGACCCTAGCATGCGTCAGCACTTTAGGACCATAACCCAATGATGCGTGACGCTGCCTATTATAACGTTACAAGAAATTCCATCGTCAGTAGCCGATCCACAGGTACCTCATTATCCGTAACAACTCTTTACTTACGTAGACCTCACTGGATAGGAATAAAACCTTTTATCTAAACTCTGGGAGATTTACTCAAATCAACGCGAATGAGACTTTTCACAAAATAGTAATAATTCGGATTACTACTACTATTTTGCAATCAAGAACCACCCGCAGCGAAAAATACTGTATTACAGCGTTCCATAAGGTCGCATTTTATATTCAAATAAAAATAAGTTGTAAATCCTTGCATATCGGTATTGTACTTTTCAATAATTCAACTCCAGGTCAACATAAAGCAGACGACCCAACAGCATTCTTTGACCGGGCATCACAACTTTCTGATACTACCAAAGATTACATACAAAAAAAAAAAAAAAAAAAAAATAGAGAAAATTACCATACAGAAAAGTAAATCTGCACTAGAACGCCTCTTACCATATAACAAAAAAAAAAAAAAAAAAAAATTTGCTCTGCTGTGAATTCTTAACATATAATGGCATGACAGGACTCTTCCACACTGCAAATTTTGTCCCATTCTGAAGACCAATTGCGAGAGTTGCTCTGAAAACCATAATGATCTTCATCATCAATATGACGTCAGACCGATGATTTTTGAGAAAATACAAGAATTGCAATTGTAATTATCATTATTATCACCATTAGTAGTACGGGAGAATAACATGTAAAATGAGGTCATGAGGAAACCAGAAGAGTTGGAAGACCCAGACCTACCTGGATGAGAACTGAGATGGGAGGCTGGAGACGAGTGGAGATTTGTAAAAGTGAAAAACACGAAAGACACGCAAGGCCTAATTTCACACTCTTTGCCCTTCCCGGCTCTGGAGACGATAAAGATAATTATTATTGAATATGAACACATGCTAAGGTGGAAGAAGCTAAAAAGGTTATCAACTTCCTAAGCAAGCTTCCAGAGAGAGGAATGTTCATCCCTGAAAAGAGCGAAAGTGCACAGCACGGAAAAGTACCACATTATAGTGGTAAAAATACATGAATCATGGCAACTGAACTGAGTATTATAGCCGGCCATGCATTTAAGGCCATCAATATCCTTTACTCTGGTAAGATGACTCATCTACAGTCTTGAGATACGAGAAGTAAAAGACCTCTGACACTGGGCATTGCAACATGCTGGAACCTTCTAATAACATGCAAACTGACAGTATGCAAATTGACTAGATAATAGTGATTCCAAAGGTGCTCGCACCAAAGATGACAGCGGAAGGTCCCTACCAACTTGAAATATTATACCTTTCAGAGATGACAACACTGGATATCTCCCGGTCCAACATACCATCAGACTTGAATGGTAAAAGTAGTGTGCATAGATGAACCCCCAAATGTTACCATCAAGGCAAAGAACCCAACCGTACGACTGAGGAAGGCCCGTGTTTGGAAAAATGGCTGCAAGGCTTAAAATTACCTCAGTGTAGCACGATATGACCGAGCAGTCACAAATCGGTGTATACGTGTCAGCTTGATGTCTTCGGGCCAGCCCTAGGAGAGCTGTTAATCAGCTCAGTGGTCTGGTTAAACTAAGGTATACTTAACACAGACTGCACTTCAAGTTCGATCTTGAGATGATAATTGTTGCAAAGGTCGGAAACAATATCAGGAGTTTCAAAGATCGATTGAAATAATGATGGAATCCGAACAGGGAAGGGTGGTGCATCTTGTTTTGGGCCGATGCCCACACAAGAGGAAAGAAAGCCACTCAAGAGCCATCTAATAGGGGAGGGCCTCTCTCTCTCTCTCTCTCTCTCTCTCTCTCTCTCTCTCTCTCTGTGGGAATTAGTTCAATGCGCAATTCTTGTTAAGCCCTTTGTTGGCCGACTCGGTAGAGCTTTAGACTGTCATTCGATGGGCCGGAGTTCAATTCCCGCGGCCGGCTGATGAAGAGTTAGAGGAATTTATTTCTGGTGATAGAAATTCATTTCTCGCTATAATGTGGTTCGGATTCCACAATAAGCTGTAGGTCCCGTTGCTAAGTAACCAAATGGTTCTTAGCCACGTAAAATAAAGTCTAATCCTTTGGGCCAGCCCTAGGAGAGCTGTTAATCAGCTCAGTGGTCTGGTAAAACTAAGGTATACTTACTTTTTTTCTGAAATGTTAAAAACAAAGAGCTTAAAGGCAAGGCTAAACTGTGCTACCAGTGCAAATAGGCTTTGGTTTTTATACACGACAATGCTAATGCTTGTGCACAAAGTTATCATTCCTACCCAGTACGTGATTCCACATACGAGTATCCGAACTACGAATGATAGATACTTCAATCTATACGCAAAATTGCAGAGTTCACACAACACCACAATTCCATAAATTATACCATGCTTTATCATCGCAGTTCCAATAGAATAATATTTCCGTTCTAATGCCATTCGAGGCCCTACTGTACGATGTGGGGTTATTCTGGTATTTTACAAAGAAATGTTGCGCTGACAACGGAACGAAATAATATTTTCTCATTCCGAAAATCATCCACTGGTCTGTCCAATCATCTCTTTATCTAAAGCAACCTATAAGTAAGTCATTCGGTTGTCTTCGCGCTCGTCTCTCATCTAATAGCTTGATAAATATTCAATCACCTCAAAGTGCGTGTCCCTGAACAGACGAGTATATATATATAAAAAAATTCAGTTTATTTGCTCAAGTTTTCCCAATCTCTTTCACTTACACAGAGCGCACTAAAAGTTTGCCGTCTACTTTGCCAAAGAAAAGAACAAACAGAAGGACTTCAGGTCGACTCTGTTGCTGAGATTTGCTTCGAGCTTAAGAGACTCAAAGGTCAAAAGGGGGTGGGAGAGGATGGGAAATGTGCTAGGATGCTTCCATTTTGCATGTGTCAGGCGAGAGGAATTCCTACCATAAATCGGCACCCCAATCTCTCTCTCTCTCTCTCTCTCTCTCTCTCTCTCTCTCTCTCTCTCTCTCTCTCGTACTTGGAAATATAGAATTTGCACATAATTCAATAAATTTATTTACTGAGAGTGGAATATCAAAAGGTCCCAAATTGCATGCCGGATGTTCGTCTGACAATACAGCATATCATTTCCAACGTTCCAGCGCAAATAAAGTCAGCATCGACAGTAACAAAAAAAGACGAAGAAAAGGCAGTCTAAGTGTTTATGAGAGCAAAAACGTAACCTTAATTATTTGAATTGTCTAGAGAAAAGTAACGAAATTAAATAAGTTAGCATGAGAAGAGACTTTCTGAAGGCTTCAGATTGCGTTGAATTCTTCAGTTGCTTTGACGGTTCATGGTCCATTTACTTGGTTTCCAAGTGAGAGGCTTCCCTTTAAAGAGCAAATATCTACTGTCATGGCAAGGCACTTCGCTTCCATATGAATACTTTACGACGTTGACCTCTCTCTCTCTCCTCGGGAGGGCGTCTACGAGATAATCCCCACCCTGCGGATGGTGTCTTTCTACAGGTATTACATGTGAAAATTCTCTCTAGGTATCATGACATATTTTAAGAGCAGTAAATATTTGCACATAAAAAGTCTTAACCATCTACCTCATTCACAACAAAGCTATGAGAGAATCATGAAGCCATGAAATCCTATTTTTTTTTTATCAACAATGTTATTACTATATTGGTATTTCTATTACTGCAAGTCACGCTCCAATGCTACTTGGGAAAACAGAATGACACCAGCCCATGGGCTCCAGTAGGGAAAGCACCCCGGCAAAGAAAAAGGAATAGAGAAGTTATGAATAAACCATGTACAAGAAATAGCAAAGAATAACAAATTAGACAAGTTAAAATATGAAATGAAAGTAATTTGAAATTGCTAAAAAAATTTTTTCATCAGTCTAACTTCTAAACATAAAGACCTTAATTTCCTAAAAAAAATTTTTGTAGTTGTTCATCAGTCTAAACTTCAAAATATAAAGAACTCAATTTTCTAAAGAAAAAAAAATGTCATCAGTCTAAACTTCAAAATATAAAGACCTCAATTTTCTAAAGAAAAAAAAATGTCATTAGTCTGAACTTCTAAATGTAAAGACCTTAATTTCCTAAAAAAAAAAAAAGTTCATCAGTCTGAACTTCTAAATGTAAAGACCTTAATTTCATAAAAAAAAAAATTTATCAGTTTGAACTTCTAAACATAAAGACCTTAATTTCCTAAAAAAAAAAAATTGTTCATCAGCCTGAACTTCTAAATATAAAGACCACAACTCCATAGAACCAAATTTCATCAGTCTGACCTTCTACACAGACAAACCTAAGTTTCATTTAAATGACGTAATCACTAAAGACATTAAGTACACGGTTGGTAAACTGCCAAAGTTCGCGAACAATGCAAGGTCCAAATGGAGCTATAGGTGCAATCCACTAAATTCTTTTCCTTTGGCTTTCGGGAGCATCTCTCGCTCACAGCCTGACCTTCGTCCGTTCCGCACTACTTCAGACAGACAAAAGATGATGCGAGCGGATGTGGATGGAGGAATCCTCTCGCAAACTCCATAATGTATTTGCACGCCAGTTGCATGCATGGGGAAGTCCGAGAATATAAATCTATGCTGCAGACTGTGTGCACACAAAGGATTACTCGCAAAAAACAGTAAAAAAAAAAAAGCAAATCATACAGTATTGATAATTAGCATATTATTGCAATATAAAATCACACATAAGAACACAAGAGACTCGTACAAGCAGTAACTTGACTGACTGTTGGAAAAAATATTTAAAATTTTCAACAATGAATTAGAGTTTCATCCCATGTCCTAAGGATACCCCATAAGTTCCTCTTCCTGGGCGGCTTAATTAACACTGTCTGGCAACTATAATCCTTATCATCCATGGCTGTTAACCTGGTATATTCAATATCGGATTTCCAGTGCAAAGACCAGTCGTGTCGTTTTAAAACACGATACAACGGTAATAATGAAAAAGAGACATCAACTGAAAATCAGGTAATAACTAAGATTAAATTCTTTATAAAAACTGGAATTTTGAAAGACTGAAATGTTTGGAAAGAAAGGGAAAAACTGCAAGGAATCAACATAATTCTTAAAATAAACATAAAATAACAGAGGTCAACGAAGATGCAATAGAGTCTGTTGTCTAACCACTTATATTACCTTAGTGTAATCTAGTGAATCATAGACCTTACTTTACATAAAACTACAACAAACAATATTACAATTCATATCCCACTATGTATATATAAAACGATTACACACACACACACACACACACACACACACACATTATATATATATATATATATATATATATATATATATATATATATATATATATATATATATATATATATATATAAATTCCCGTCAAGACAGAAAGAAGAGTTATGTGTTTTAAAAGAAAATGGTTATTTTCCGGTTTCCTCTTTGATCATCCCGTGAAGTCAAATCTCTCTCACTCGTCTTCATCCCATTCCATCCGAAATGGAAATTTTAAGCTCACAAAATATTCATAGAAATGTGCAAAAAAGCGATCGAAGCCACGGTTGGAGAATCGAACATTTACCATAATCTCTGAAGGAAATCAATTTAGGATATGTCTGTGAGGCAAATTTGTCTGAATGTGTCCGACTGTTTTGGAATAGCTGAATATATTAGATGTCATTACCAAAGAGAAGTTTGATAAACTGCCTAACGCACGCCAAGAGATCCCACGCACAGGGCCTTTTAAAAATACGTACACTGACCTCAGGCGATGAAAGAAAATGAAAGAAAAAGACGAACGAAAAGATTTCTAAGTGAAAATCCTGACAAGACGAAATGAGGGAAGAACGCACCAGAAGAGAGAAGGCGGAGGGTCACAGGTGAAAGAAAGCAAGAGAGGTGACTGTTAGTCTCGAGAAAACGACAGCAGCGACGACTGATGAAGATGGCGGTGGCGGTGGTGATGGTGGTCGTGGTGAAGAGGGCGAGGTCGACCAACGGACTCCGCCCGCGAAAAAAAGAAAAAAAAAAATCATCATTATAACTCGCCCACTCCCCACCTCACTAATCCCTTCTCCTCTCAACATTCCTCAGCTGGGGATGGCCTCCTTGCACAAGAACACTTCCCTTCTTTCCTCCTAAGCTCTTCCTCCTCCCCGGCTGCCTCGTTTTTCCCTTTCGTATACCTCTACTGCAGGAGGAGGTTTGTCTGGAGAATGCTATCTTCTTGTCACTGACTAATCCTTCACGAAAAAGTCAAAACGTTTCCTTATATTTCTGTCACAGTCTAAGTCGACGGAATAAGACATCTTTCGTCGCTTTAAGAAGAGAATAATACTCATTTCACAGCTTTAAAAATGAAGATAACCACAGACTAGCTGACATACGATCTGGCAATTGTCGTGGTATTTTACAAAATACAAACGCTACCCCGTCTCATAATTTTATACCTTTCGATATCAAGACATGGAGAGAGGTGCAAATCACACAACCACCAAGAGTAAATGCACAAACAACGAACAACAACCATTTCACAGCTTGAAAAGAAACAATCTACTTTACTACCTTGCATTACCGGTATAAGAAAAGGCCCATAAATAAAGAGAAACGGCGACAAATACAATCAAACCGGCCTCTCTGCCATAGACTGCATACAAATACCAACCAATAAGTAACCCCTTACCCTCATCTCGAGGTCTTCTCATGAAAAATGTTCTCAATTTTCCCAGACTGGGTATCCATTTCTTCCCTCTCGTGGGGGGAGGAGGGTCTCGCCCCACCTCCCCCCTCGCGGCCCATATCCCTAAGGGCCAAAATATCTATCCCTGCATTTATCACCGTATGATCGCTCCTCTTGCATACCAATCTCTTGCTACCTGGCACCGAGAATTTGTCATCGCCCACCTCTGTCAAATGTTTCTCCACTTTCCCTGGCAGTTTTTTTTTTTTATTTATCGTTCGTCTCCACTTCTTCTCGACCGCTTCTTTCTCTTCTTTTTCTTCTTCTTCTTCTTTTCTTCTTCTTCTTCTTCTTCTTCTTCTTCTTCTTCTTCTTCCAACATACTCCACGAGCTCGCCATTCAACTTCGTTCTAATACGCGCCCTCCTTCAAATCCAGTCATATTGTTCACTCTTTTCATTCAGCGGAAACCTCATCATTAATCTTCGACGTTTCAGCCACGTCGACTCCTTTCGCTATTGATTCCACAACATTATTACGATAATCAAATTAGTATATCGCAAATTTCTGAACACCACATATCATTTTCTTTTGCTTCACCACAACTCCGGTTTATGCCGAGACTTTACGTATCGTCGTAATCGCGCACATGCATGGAGTCACACAAAACCTCTGACATTTCAATTCAAAATCTTTACCTCGCTCCGTCACAATCTCATTGACCTACTTTTAATGTTTAAAGCTTGTTTTTCTCGCAGATGCCATTGGCTGTTCCTATTTTAAAATCATCCGCACCTGGGAGAAAGAGAGAGAGAGTGTGTGTGTGTGTGTGTATGTGTGCATATATATGTATAAATATATATATAAATATATATATATATATATATATATATATATATATATATATATATATATATATATAAAATATATATATATATATATATATATATATATATATATATATATATATATATATATATATATATATATATATATAATGAACATACATACAGATACTTCTCGATTTGCAGTTTCTAAATACACGTTTTCACTTTAACATGGGCTATAATTAGAGGAGATTATGATCTTCTTACACAAATTCTTCATTTTAACACAGGTAAGAAGATGCATGAGCTAATTTTTCCACGGTCCCGCTTATCAGGATCCAATAAAATGTATAGATCCCATTCCCTTCGAACTTAAACCCCCCTATTATACCACTGTTTCGTCCTTTTTATTGTTTATAACACGTTCACTCATTTTTCAAAGTAATTTCCTACACCCAGGGCGCTAAATTAACAAACATCAACACCAATATAAACATTAACACGGGCAGGATTATTCCGAAAGGTCACGCAAGAGGCGCCAGTCAAACGCAGCAAAAGATATCTGATTTATTCGACAGCGCGAAATAAAATTTTATGAACACAATTATAACATCCAGCGATAACATGACCTTAAACAATAAACAAATCTGAACTCTAAAATATTCCTCATCTTTTCCGGAGAAACCGAGATAACCCATCAAATATTCCTTTCGTCCAATTTACTCTCTTGACAAAGTACAATAGGTGATTAGCCGTATGGCTGTTTTCGAAGAAATCTTGATTCAAGAGACATCAAGTACAAAGAATCAACAATCAGCCAATTAGCGGAATGACGACCTCCCCACGAAACTGGGGTAACAGAGGCAACAAAGAAAGCAATAATAATAGGAAACTAATTAACCGGGATTTGACTGATGACTAACTCGGGTTGGGTGTACACCCCGTAACAATCCAGCCGGGGAGAGAAGGGAATGCAATGAAAGACATGTCAAAACCAGATATATAAATACACACATGGATTTTTACACACGCGCACAAACACACACACACACATTTATATATATGTATATAATTGATTGATTATAGATACTAAAACTGGCGTCATTATATAAATATATATATATATATATATATATATATATATATATATATATGCGTGTGTGTGTGTAGCACATCTTATCAGTTACCCCGAATATGATAAATATTACTAATACACACCACCAAGGTATAATGCGCACAACTCACGTATGTGATTGTTTCTCATATTGTCTTTATGTAAAAAAAAAGAAAAATAAGTATACAACAATATTAACACCATATTTACAAAACGTTGATTTGAGAATGGGTTGTAGCATTACTCAGATGAAGCCATGCACAACCAAATTGTTGGCAAAAGTATGCGCGCGCGCACATACACACACACACACATACATAATCAGACATGCGGCTATAATAAAAATGTTATTATTATCAATATTAATACTGTTATTATTATAAAATATTCGCATCGGAAATTGCCATTACTTTCCCCCCAAAAAACTACCTTAGACCAGAATATGTTAGGTGAAATAAAGGTAAAACAGGAAGACTGAAAAAACAAATAATCGGAACAAACAAAAGGTTATTTAAATAAAAAGAAAAGCAATAAAAGACATGACATGTTCCCTTACTCTTATATATCGATAACGATCCTGAGCAGACCAGACCACCCGGCACTGGAGGAGGAGAAGAGCAGCCATGGAAATATAATAATTATAAAAAAAGAACACGAGAAAGATTAAATACGGAGATAAGACATTCTCTTGCCCATCCGTCGAGCAACTCTTGCTATCTAATTATAATTAGCCTGTGTGGCAGACTTTCTCGAGAAAAGAAAATATGAAAATGTCATCCTAAAAAGGAAAGTGTGCTTGAGAGCATCCTCCTCCTCCTCCTCCTCCTCCACCAGAGGAACTTACAAACGAGGCCGTGGAAGGCCACGTTGCAGGGGTGGCCCTCTGACGCAGACTGGTTCACGAAACTTGAATGCAGCAACTAAGTAATGCGAACCGTTTCCTATTTTCATTAAGTGCTGAAAACAAGTTGTTATCTCTAATTTGATTTTTGCTTCCCGTGCTATGATAACAGCAGTAATAACCATTATCATTACTGCTGTTTTTGTTGTCTTTGCACTTTTTCAATCTCATACAAAGCTTATTATGACAAAATTTACAAATATTAAAAAAAAAAAAAAAAAAAAAAAATATATATATATATATATATATATATATATATTTATATTTATATATATATATATATATATATATATATATATATATATATATATAATATTCATGTATGTGTCTAGTAAACGCTAGATTCCCTTCAGAAAGGTCCATGGTACGATCCTGTCCTGGGGAAAGTTGCTTCATCCCCAGAGACCTACATGAAACTGAAAGGCTCCATTTTTTTGGTGCCAACTTCTATGAAGGGAAAAAGGCATATGGACACATTATATATATATATATATATATATATATATATATATATATATATATATATATATATATATATATATATATATATATGTCTATATGTATCATATATATTATATATATATAAAATTCGTGTGTGTTAAGAATATACAAAGAAGCCTAATCTAGAACGAAAAATATGTGCTTACTAATAGAAGGAGTAATATAAAAAAGCGATAGGAAACGAAGGCAAAAACTGTCTACATATAACTGCACAAAACTAACAAGCCAATTACCATCCAGCTATAGAATTTCATTATATATGAACATATAAACTCAAACTGAAAATATAACGTGCTCTTGAGCGAAGTAAATGTTAAAGAAACTTTTCCTCTTTGAAGATCAAAACTACGATATGAAAAAAAAAAGCAACAGGAAGTCTTGAATTCCCAGCTCATGTTCACGAGATTCGGTTATTGATCCACTTATCTTTAAAGAGAAGAAGAGGAAGCAGAGGCGATTTAAATTCTTCAAGAAGAAAGCTGATAGGAATTTCACACGGGATATCAGGTTTAGGTTTAGCTTTTTTTTAATGTTACACCTTTGCTGTTTTCCCTTGGCTTGTATACATTGATTGCATTGCCAATAATTTTACTGTTACTTCTTCGCCCTCACACTTAAACACACTCACACACATACACACACACATATATATATTATACATATTTATATATATATATATATATATATATATATATATATATATATATATATACATATATATGTATGTATATATATATATATATATATATATATATATATATATATATATAATATATATATATATATATATATATATATATATATATATATATATATATATATATATATATATATATATATAGAGAGAGAGAGAGAGAGAGAGAGAGAGAGAGAGAGAGAGAGAATATTCTTACATCAAGAGCGTAACAACGGCATAAAAAATAAATCAAGAATAATTGTAACAACACGTGATCTTTAATCTACCGCTCCCGAATACACCGTCCGTGTAATAAATCGGAAGTCTAACTTAAGCCCAGGAGTCTTATCTTACCTGCACAAGTCGATCCTTGCGACGAAAGAAATGCTGAGATTAATCAATTTCCCAGGGTATATTATGGGTAATCTCAGATAAAGGGGAAGCCAGGGTAATGAATCGCCTGAGACCACTCACTCTTTCCTTTTTCTTATCTCTGCTACAGAGCGAATGAATCAATTGGCTAGAAAATGAAAGGCGTGGCAGGCGTCGAAGAATATGTTAAGAAAATATGGTAACTCCAGAGCTACGTTTTTCGCCACCACCACACCACTACTACTACTCCGACTACTAAATAATAATAATAATAATAATAATAATAATAATAATAATAATAATAATAATAATAATAATAATAATAATAATAATCTTGTGTTGAGGATCCATTGGTGGCAGCACTTTTGATACTAGCCCAACATGGCTGCCAGTCAGCTGTCTTGAACAGTTTCCAAAGAGGTAATCGCCGGCCACTTCCATATTATTGAGAATATTCTTGGACACATCTGTTGACAACGGAGCCAATGTCGCCAAATTAACCGAAAAGGCGAAGAAAAATGTTTTGATTCATTTTTATTAATTTTTTCATACATAATTTTAGGTTCAATAACATGCAAGAAGTAATGCTATACGAAGGACTAAATTAATATATAAGACTATGCTTACTTATGCATTGCTGTTGTGACTCCACTTTGACCCAAAAGAATTGACCAATGAATTACTGAGGTCACACCTCCGCGACAAAGGTATGGCAAAACTTATAATTTTATCATTATCAAATGGAATTGATCTAATAGAAAAACATCACAATATTTATTATCTGAAGCCATAATAGAACAAAAACGTTATTAAAGTAGACACGATACTGAAATATAGCTCAAGTGAAGTCAGTGTCAACAGACCTACATAATTAAGGTTGTATCATCACAATGAACTGCATTTTCCTTGAAAGTGTGACTGAAAAGTTGATCGGCGTCACTGACGCCATTGCGTCAGATTTTCACTCGAATGAAGTGAGTGGTGGGCAGTTTCCAATCCGGTTTAAGCCTTCTTCACCAGGGAGCCATTTTCGTGATTTTCCAGGCTCTCCTACTGCCTTCCTCCTGTTGCGTCCATACCTACGAGTATCCTTACTAACTGTACCTCTGACCTCACCTGCCTCATCACATAAACGAACCATCAACTGCTTGAGATGACACTTGGTTTTCCAGCCTAAAGACACATTATTCTTCAATCGTTTCCTCTTTTGAAATTGATCTTCCCTGTGCTCTGCAGCCGTGAGTCTCTGACATTACGTTGTCATATCTTTTCACAATGTCCAGTATTTTCTTTTTGATTACCTGATGAGTAGTACAGGATTTATAAACACAAGTCGCGGGTTCGCGTCTCCCCCAGGGCGATGAAAAATCACTTGCTCTGTATCATGACCAGTCACTGCTGCAGTTTGGGGTGTACGGAAGGAGGATGAAGCCACCATTCTTTGGAAGCTTGAGTTTCAAGTCAGTGGCCCCTGTGTGCTTGTTCCATGAGAATAAGTTTCATCTACTGAAATAATAATAATAATAATAATAATAATAATAATAATAATAATAATAATAATAATAATAATAATAATAATTTAGCCCTGCTCTGTTGACTAACATTTACAGCAAAGATCTTTCTATGGAAGCTCTTCGTATGCTGTTGTCGGACGTATTCAAGACTGGTTTAAGCTGTAACACAGGGAAACATACAAACAAAAGATTCAGTGTCAATGAGTTTCCCAAAAACGTAAAACATGCTTGAAACTGTTTCCCAACTAAAATTACATTTGTTCACAATAGCACTGTGATTACCTAGTAAAAAAAGGGTGATGCAAAATTAATATCTTTCTCCAATGATGATGAGTGGCCTCCCAAATATAAGACTAATTACTCATTCTCTCTCTCTCTCTCTCTCTCTCTCTCTCTCTCTCTCTCTCTCTCTCTCTCTCTCTCTCTCTCTCTCTCCGTTCCTAATATCTCGTTCGTGTCCTTAATCCCCACTCCTCTTCAACTGTGAAGTCCTAATGGAAGAATGGGGCGAGGAGATATGCACACGAGAGAGAGAGAGAGAGAGAGAGAGAGAGAGAGAAGAGAGAGAGAGATAATTGAAGAGAATTAGACTTTAAAGGGAAGAGCGTACATGCCGTGATGATACCGAGAAGGGGATTTACCCCCTCCGAGGGGATATTAATATCAGATGGTGGAAGTCAATGAGGGGAGTAAAAGGAGTTGGAAATGAGTCTCTCTCTCTCTCTCTCTCTCTCTCTCTCTCTCTCTCTCTCTCTCTCTCTCTCTCTCTCTCGTCTCGCGTAATAAATCTCCTTTCACGGTTCCAATAAGATCCACTTTATTACTGAATTCACATTCAGCGATATCAATATGACGATTTTATATTCACGAGGAATTCAATATAGATTTAATGTGTAACTTAACTTTATGAACTTTTTCTTCATAGTCGCACTTGTGTTTGACATCGAGGGCTTTTTCGTCGAACAATAAATGATCCGTTGCAATCAAATGTTGCAATATCTATTAAAGTGTTTCATCAGCGCAAAAAGTTATTGCATGCGAGGTAATTTGACGCAATCTTCACACGTTTGAATTGTTATCATTCACAGATAGATTCATTTGTACATCCCTATGCCGACTAAACTTTCTGAATTAGTCTTCAAACATAATGAAGGTCCCAGTTTCAACAGCAACTGGTGCGCACCTCGCGACTCGGTCCAACCACCAGAGACGTAATATCTTCATAAAGCGCGAGTAAGTTTAGATGACAGGACTTCGGAGCTTCAAAAACCAAAGCCCAAATGAAGTTATTCACCAAAACGACCAACTCAAGTTGAGAAAAACTCAAATCCCCCAGATCAACCAAATGAAAGGCAGAGGAATCGTCAATCACGACTAGGAGTGACAGTAAGCTGATCACCTTTGCTTAAAAAGGTTAAGCAAATAGCCGAGGGTGTCAGCTTGCAACACATCTCCGAGAAGCTGAGAAGAAACAACACACCATCTCGGAAAACTCAGTGATCGGATCAACAACAATTTCAGTACATAAAACATGCGTGTACACACACACACACACTAGAGGGCAAAGACACACATTTACACACACACGAATTTATCCATCTTTTCACACACAAACACACACACACACAGACACACACACACACACACACACACACACACACATATATATATATATATATATATATATATATATATATATATATATATATATATATATATATATATATACATATATATATATGCGTTAAAACACCACCGGAGTTAATGAGTTTTACAGAGGCAGAATAGCTCTGGATTAAAGATCTCAAAGAAAATAAACACAGCCGTAAGCTTCCTGGATAAGACATAATTCATTTACATTCTGCACGTCATAAAATAACATCTTTTACACTACTTTCATCATCGAGCAAAAAACAAGAAATTTATTGTTCCAATTACTTTATTAAAACATGGATGGTTCAGTAATAATTCAACAACAGTTAAGTACAGTAGACAATAAAAAAGAAGGTGCCATATTTACTACATAACTGTGTATGTGTGTGTGTGTGCGTGTGTAAGTAAGAACGCGTCCTTAAGAATAAGCGTGCGTTTGGTATGGGGATTAGACGGCATCTTTGCTTTTAGTGCAAAGCTTGTCACGTGGAGTCCTCAATCCCTAAACCAACGTCGGTGCAGACCTTAAACCATACACAGGGGTGGGGGCGGTGGGGAAGCAAGATCCCTGCTGAAGGCTTATAACATGTGGGGTAATGAGTTAGAATTTCTCGGAATCAGATGCCCTATTACATCGTCCTCGACCCTTGCTTGGATGCACTCCCTAATCTTCTTCGGGATGGTGGAGAAGCCTTAGTAGGATGATCTAGGAGATGAAGGTGAACATGGCGATGATGTTGGAGGAGGAGGAGGAGGAGGAGGAGGAGGAGGAGGAGGACAATGCAACAGGGCGTTATGACTACCTGTGATTTCATTCTGACGGAACACGAGTTAGGATCAGCAAAGAAAATTAATTTACCATAATCAGAGTGAACAGTTTCAACAGAATTATGTGGCAATAGCGCAAGCAACGAAAAGCAGAAGTCTAGGAATTGTGACACACCATTCAAATCATTTCTGATAACAGTAAAAAAGCACCTGAAACATTTTTACAAAATTCTCTTTTCCTCTAATGAAAGGTTAAATATCGGTACAAATAACAGATACGATGCTTGTGAAGAATTAATCAATTATCATCACAGATACAGGATAACTGATGGTAATTGTTGGATTAATTCATCATTTGTAAATCAAATAGAATCTTCACCCATATGACTAGAGGCAGAAATAGAAGCGACTGAAAATCCTACCTAAAGCTGGAAAATTGTTATATCTGATGATGAAGTGGAAACGATCTTCTTCTTTTAATGTGCTTTTTCCCATTTGTATGGGGTAAGCACGATGCCTTCTTTTTTTAAGGACTTTGATTTGGCTTTGGGGTAGGCTTTGTAGTCTCGATCGGCTGCCCTGCCTGTCATCGCTCAGACCCCGGTAGCGTATGTACATGTATTGTACTAATCACCAGCGCCCTTTCTCCCAGCAGAGAGGAGACGTTTGCGGTTAGGTCGACAGTCGAGACGTGTGAGGTGTCTGTTATGTTTTTAGAAGATGTTGGAGTGGCTTTGTTTGTGTGTGTATTAGTCTGTAACACCCATTTGCTTTTAAGCAAACCTATCCGTTGATTACATACATAATCCCGGGGTGTTTACATGGATAGCAGAGCGTCCGCCTCTCTAACTGGTCGGCTGCGGATTTGAACCCGCGCCACAAACCTCTAAGAAGTCCGAGGCTGCTGCTCTAACCGACTTGGCCATCGAGGCTCTGATGAAGTGGAAACGATAATGTTAGCAAAGACGTACAGAGTGTATTCAAGTTTCCACTGACAAAAGATGTGGGCAATAAAACTTCATCACAGACAATGCAGGAGGACAATGTAATCGAAGTATAGCAAGCAAATTAAGATAACCAGGAAACTGAAGAAAGTAAGAAGACACCGATGGGGAACGAAGTCAGTCAGGATGAAGATGGCGAATTAATGGAAGCGAGAGATAAAACTTACACATGATACAGAAGATGACCTTAGGAAACAGAAGATGATCTTGGGAAATATGTAAAGATGAATTTGCTCCTACAGAGGAAATATCTATGAGGGATATTGTAAAAGTAAATAAGTCGTACCTTATAAGTCGGGGATAAGAAGCAGAGAAGCTACAGGCAGGTGTAATGATACAGACGGGCATTGGGTCAGGCCATGGCAATGAATTACTTTACACGAAATATGAAGCGGCAATGGAAGAAAGAACAAAAAACGATAGAGGCAAGGTTTATGGGAGGAGAAAAAATGTTTAAGTTCACCAGGTAGCTACTGCAGAGAAAGAGCTTACATTAAAAAATACGAATGAATTAAGTTCGAAAGCAGAGTTGACTAACTTTTATATAACGAGGTCATTGTGGCCATGATTTATGTAAAGTCTGGTAAGGTAAGAAAATATGAATGTTTTGGATCGATCAGTTATTATGAATGCAGACTACGTCTGAATTCTGCAAGAGATTGTGTTCATATCGGAATAAATGAATATTTAAAGAATACGAGTAACTAAGGGGTTACTGGTGATAATAGAAAAAAACAATGAAAATGAGAAAGTGGCTGCTTACTTCGTCAATAAGCAAACAGCAGTACTTGAGAAAAAACAAGGAAAGTCATTGATCAACGGCGGCTGATTTTTGTACTTAGTGACTGTTTCAGGCTCTTAAAAGTTAAGCCAAACTGGAAGACATTTTGGTTAGCTATAAAATCAACAGATTTAAGACGAACATCAGGTAGACATGGGATACCAAGTGTGTTTTAATGGTATTAATGGAACTGTTAATAATGAGATTAGTCAGTCAGCACATAATCCAACACATTCAAATGGAATAACTACTCAAGTTACAACGAGAATATACAGAAGTTAAAAACCTGGAGACAAGCAAGCTTCCTGTGTGCTGATTATATTATATCTAGAGGTCAACTGATAAAACACAGCAACCGAACATTGCTGTGTTGTAGGCTTACCAGAGAAATCAAAACAGTGAAATCTGCATTAAAAAAAAACAGAACTGTGCAATAATGTCTCTCGTCTGGAAGAAAGAATTCTAAATGTTTAAAACAAGGAGCGTCTTCGGATTCGGTAGCAGCATTACAGAGCTATAAAAAATGCTGTTGACGATCATATCTGCCACAAAATACGTAACTATTAATACAACGCTCTGCAAGAGAAGCGTCACCTGTTATTAATTCTTACGCAATTTATTATAAGTCGTTGCACACGATAATTAGAAAGAGTAACAGACAGTCGACTAAACTTCCAAAATAAATTTCTGTCGGTGTTTTAAGATACCCGCTGACACGAACATTATGGTTAGCAAAAAAAATGTATTTTAGATGCCCTGTCGGTAACTGGGAAATACATGAGGGTTACAGACTATATGGGAAAAGTCCAAAAGTATTGGTACAAGTAATCTGAGAAAAAAAAAAAACAGTTAGCCACTTGGTTACTTGGATGGGAATATTAAATCTGTCAAGGCTTTGGGCACTGTTTATTCGAATGATCAGCCTAAGACTTAGGACACTTGGAGTAGGCCTAATTTGCCAGGAATGTTGACACAACCTGTTGAACAACAGACTTTTAACATTGCACCACGAAGCAGGATTTTGTAACTTAAGTTTTACTGTCGAAATTATGTATGTAGCACGTGTACTTTGCACCAAAGGAGATTTGTAAGGAATAAACCAGATGATTTTTATTATATCTGAAGCAGTTGTTAAAAGTCACTTGAATAATCTAAGCACAACACAAAGCAAGAAGGTTTGGGTATTCAAAACATACATTTCAAACCTACTGGCATATTCATTTGCAGTCTGATGTAAATGAGACGAAGTATAAGTATTGCCAATTAATTGTTGCCAATTTATTCGTAATGCATATTATCACGTCTTATAAAAATGTTCGAAAACTTATTGGGAGTAAACATTTTCCAGTGACGAAGAGTGCAAATAAATTTATGAAAGTATCAGCGCAGAGTCGAAATTTTAAATATCGTGGAGAGCTTTCCACTACTTGATTGGAAAAGTCTGGAAAAATGATTAACTGCAAACTCAATGATATTCAAGGTTCGACCATTATCTCTACCAATATTTACCAGAAATGTCGACAGGGGAAAAAATTTTAGCCCAAACATCGTTGATCCTTACTGGGAAAGAGAACTAACTTGGTCACATGTTTTATGATTCAGACCAATCAAAGAAATTATATACGATAATTATTGAAGTATTCGTGTGTTTCATGAGAGAGAGAGAGAGAGAGAGAGAGAGAGAGAGAGAGAGAGAGAGTTAAATAAAAAAAAAATTATCAACACTTACTGAACTCCAGTCTCCATCTGACCTTACCTGAAAAGAAAAAAAGAAATATGAATCACGAGCAATTACAATATGAAACAGATAAAATCGCAAGCCTTTCGAAAACAAAAATCACTTTTGTTCCATATCCATTAGCGGATAAGTGACTCTGACACAGCCTCACCAAAATCTGGTTTAATGTTCATTTATCTCCATACATAACGATAAAAACATACGCACAATTTACAAACGTGCTCCCGCATATTTACATGACTGTGCAGTAACTAGAATACTCTCAATTGCAAAACCAGACGCGAAGGGAAAAATCGAAGCAAGCAAACAGAGAGGCGACAGACAGGCATCAAAATAACTCTGGCAAAAGCAGTACAAAAGCGAATTGCCAAAGCATTGGTGCAAATGTAGCAATATTCAGCCTATTCAAATATCAGCCAGCTAAATTCCATTGCAGCCGGCATATGCCATTTCAATAATAACTCCAAAATCACGACAAAGCCTTCCAATTTGCGTCCAACCACACATTCTTATATATATATATACAGTATATATATACGTACATATATATATATATATATATATATATATATATATATATATATATATACATACATACATACATACACACGAGTCCTTTGATTACTGAACGCATGAAATCATATACAATGGACTGCCAACTCGATTGTTCATATCCAGCACCTTGTCCCTTCCTTATGGAAAGGAACATGATTTGTTTGTTTATGCAACCTGCTTTCGAATCAACACTGGTCATCACCGAGAAAGGTAACTCTAAGCATAATCGCCCTTGTCGGAATAAGCAGCACTGAAAACATATTGGGCTCTATTATTTCTCTTAAAATAAATTCCCATTTATTCAGTAATGAGTTGGCATTATCATAGTACTGATAATCTACGAAACTCGGTTTTCAGTGAACCATGATTCTTGATGTGACAGACTGTGGAGAATTGGCTCACAAGAATTGACGATATAAAAAATGCACCTAAACTTACGAACTGGCAAAAATCAATATAAAAAAAAATTATCAATACCAACCTTGTCATTCAACGCTGGAAGACGGATTTTATCTGACACTTAACAGATGGTTATTCAAAAGACCAATAAAGCTTCGTATGTGCATTATTCAATTCTTTGTGCAAGGAACTGTAACTCTTTGTAACACAAATTCCTTTCAGACATGATGTATCGACATGACAAGTCTACGTGCCACGAACAAAAGATCCTCAAATTGCAAGACAGTTGTTTACTGTAATAAAACTCTCTCTCTCTCTCTCTCTCTCTCTCATAAACACATCCTCATAAAGAAAACACAGAAAACACGAACGATAACATAAAACTACAACAATTAAATTGCTTTGTTTCTTTATGTAAGCAAGTAAAAATTGCGCCGAAGAAACTTCGGCGCAATCGAGTTTCCTGTACAGCCGCTACAGCGTACAATCAAGGCCACCGAAAATAGATCTATCTTTCGGTGGTCTCGGTACAATGCTCTATGAGCCGCGGCCCATGATACTTTAACCACAGCCAGGTGGTGGCCTATCCTATATCGTTGACAGATGCACGATTATGGCTAACTTTAACCTTAAATAAAATAAAAACTACCGAGGCTACAGGGCTGCAATTTGGTATGTTTGATGACTGGAGGGTGAATGGTCAACGTACCAATTTGCAGCCCTCTAGCCTCAGTAGTTTTTCAAGATCTGAGGGCGGACAGAAAAAGTGCGGACAGAAAAAAGTGAAGACAGAATAAAGAGCGGAAAGGCAGACAAAGCCGGCACAATAGTTTTCTTTTACAGAAAACTAAAAACAAACACCTTAAGACGAAAGCTTTTCATTTTTTATACCGTTCAAAGACGGCGAAGAATTCCATTGCCCAAAGGTACTATTCGAGATGGATCGACAACCTATAATACGATCGTCCCCGCCATAATAACCACCCACCCTCTCACTAAAAGGTCTCTCTCTTTCTGGCTTAGCGGCCAATTCATAACTACTGAACAAGTTTTATTCCATCCGTGAAGAGATATTAATGCAAGAATGTCTATCATAAAACATTATATATATATATATATATATATATATATATATATATATATATATATATATATATATATATATATATATATATATATATGTGTGTGTGTGTGTGTGTGTGTGTGTGTGTGTATATATATTGGTAATTGTAATTATAATATAGCAACGCCCTCTTAACTAAGACACAGATGAAGAACCAAATGAAGAAATTTCGATACCTGTGGTGGGATTCGAACCAGCACCCAGAATATCAGAACGAGGTGACATTAACCACCTAACCTGGATCTTGGTCTTAGTAGTAACAAGTATATCCAAAAGATGTGATGTGAAGAAATCTCTTCAAAAGGGGGAGGCGCTATAAGAGTACTTCTTAATTCAAATCTGCCGCCCCTTTTCTTGAGAAAGTATATACTGATACCCATTTACAGCTCGGTAGACTTATCAGCACTAACTGGGATTAAACTCGGTCCCAGCAATCGTCAGCCGAGCACCGTACCACTCTGCCACGACGCCCACTAACCCATACCTAACTCACAAGGTCGGTAGCGTTGTGTTTCACTAGAACCTACTAGGCATGAATGGGGTTTGAACTCGGAACCATGCGCTAGATGTCGCCTAAGTATACCTTATTTTTACCAGACCACTGAGCTGATTAACAGCTCAAGGATTAGACTTATTTTACGTGGCTAAGAACCAATTGGTTACCTAGCAACGGGACCTACAGCTTACTGTGGAATCCGAACCACATTATGGCGAGAAATGAATTTCTATCACCAGAAATAAATTCCTCTAATTCTTAATTAGCCGGCCGGAGACTCGAACTCGGGCCTAGCGAGTGCTAGCCGACAACTCTACTGACTTGCTCAACGAGGAACTAGATGTCGCCTAGAGTACCACAAAGCAACACACACACACACACACACACACACATAGCATATATATATATATATATATATATATATATATATATATATATATATATATATATATATATATATATATGTATATATATATAATTTATATATAAATATATAAATCATCTATCTATCTACCTATATATATATATATATATATATATATATATATATATATATATATATATATATATATATATATATATATATATATATTATAAAATACACAACCTAAATAATTTGAGCTCTATTTCTTCATGGGCATTTCAAATTGTTTTCACAGTTTTATCAGAGAGAGAGATGAAAGATTTCTTTCAAAAAATCTGCTCACGGAAATTCCCCATCTATAAAGGCACAGTCCTTCATGTCAATATTCTCAGCCATTTCGAATTAGGATGATTGGTGGGTGATTGCCTCTGGTCCCTCCGTCCCTCGTCCACCTCTAAATAAAGTCATTTCCATTTTTTTTTTTATTTGACCGAATTCGGGTCCATTTTACTATGTGACGTTTTCTCGGTCAGAGTAATTCAATCGAACGGAGCAACTCAAGGGGAAAATTTAACGTTCTGGACAGAATAATACCAACTCGTTTATTCTCAAGACCAGGTCAGTTCCTAAATCCTTGAATGAAACTGCAGAGCATTTGAATGTTTCAACAATTAAAATTAGTTTCATACATTAATATATTTCAAATGTTTTTTTTTTAAAGAAAAGGCAACTGTTTACGATAGAAATAAAGCATAAGTTATGTGACAATAAATGCGGAGGTGATCACAGCAAATCGGAGAAAACTTGGGGACCTACTTTCGTTTCCAGTATATCCTCAGAGGAGCTTATGAAAGATGGAAATAACCTGTAATGGAGATGGAACATAAAAATTTGGCTCTGTTCGAAAGATGATACTGAATATCTTCATGCGTCACGTTCAAAACACCGGCATAGTAACACAGTAAGGGTGACGAAGGCGCTTTCAGCACCTTTTAACAGAAACTAAGAAATTGGGCCTCATGACGAGAAATCAGCATCGGATGAGGATATCAGCTTCTATTTATAACCTCCAACTGATAACCAGCTGGAGGTCAAGCAGAGAGGGAGAAGGGGAGAAGCATCTAAGCCAACATGACTAAACTTGAGTTAAAAATGAAATTGTCGCTTTACTCAAATAACTATATCTGTCATAGAGCTCTGGGAACATGCATATGTATGGAGGATTCTTCCAAAGCTGTAATCTGATAATAGTATGTTGAAAACAACGAGCAATACAATTAAGATCAAATACATCAATGCCTATGTGAAAAATAGGGTGTACAGAATTAATTCAAACGCTACAGAAAATTCCCTTCTCTCGGTTTTCCTACCACAGTTGCTACAGCAATATAATTTGTCTTCTACATTCGGTGGAAATCAGAAATATTTCCCAGGAGAATGAGAGATGCCTTTCCTTCTAAAACAAAGAATCTCCTGAATGACCTGGAGGGAAGCAGGCAAATTCTGAAAAACTTTCTGTAATACACGATTATTCTTCAAAGATTATTTCCTCTCGAAGGACATTTAAATTTAGATAGAACCAACAATAAGCAACAACTAATAAACAAGAGTTCTGAATGCATGTCCTTCTAACACCGTTTTGAATTCTGGATGCCCTGTTTTCTACACACATTTGGAGCAGGTGAAAATTCTGTATAAGGCCGAGACTCTAGAACTGAATGTTCTGCATCAATTCCTTATGTATTCTTAGCTCCCTTATTCTAAAAGGGGCTGACTTGCCATCGTAATCATCAAACGAATAATCCCACCACCCCCTTTTTTCACACTATTTCTAATTCAGCTTCCTAATAATAAAGGAAAAGTCTGATACTTTGTTCGTCAAGACCGAGGCTTAGGACATTATCAGTGTTCTAAGATTCGCCTTCAAAGCAAAACAAATTCCAAACATCTTGTAAGATAATGGGATAGGATATCTTGAAACATCCATGTTACATCGCCAAATATCTCTCGAGCACCTGATGGACCGTTACATCTTCCGAATTCCCCCGAGATAATTTCCTTTCCTCTCGAACTTCTCCAAGGTTCCTCTCCCGAATCACGTACAGACCAAGCGGTTTCCTTTGTCGAATTTTTCTTTCAGTCATGCTCTTGCGAAAACTTAAATGGTTCTTCTTTTAAAGATCAAAGCTATTCTTGGAAACATTTTCGTCAAGGGAGAATGAAAATTGAATATTCTCGATGTGCAGGTGAAAATTTCCATTGTTCTTTTACGACTAAAATCAATACAAGTCACCCTCCATCTTTCAGGAATTTAGAAAAGGCTCTGCAAAGGGTACAAACTCAACTACATTATTCCCCACCCCGCTACTCCCTCTCTTCCTCTCTTTATACATTTACCCATTCTCAAAGAAAAATTGCACGGTTTTATTGACTCTTAGGACACTAACACTAACAAATATTCAAATAAATATTAAAATATTCTTCTTACCGTTACACTAAGAGAAATGCAAATAAAATGATTTTGCTATACATGAATTCTTGCTGAACATATTTACTGTCACGCCAATCTGAAATATCACATCAATCAATCAAGACGTCGGTCATTTGTAAGGTATTTCAGCGCATATAAATTGAACGAATAATAAACAAACAAACATACATGTGTGTGTATGTGTATGTATATACAAAGATATGATAAAATCAGCATACAGCCTGGCCTGCTTCATCCCTCGAGTGTCATCTCCATGGTAATCTCACCGATACTCATCTCCATTCTCTCTCTCTCTCTCTCTCTCTCTCTCTCTCTCTCTCTCTCTCTCTCGTTATAGGACATCACTGACCATCTGCATTTTGCATGAACCTTCAATGTGCATCGTTGTCATAAAGGCCTCTTCATAAGCTTGCATCTCGATCCCTCACGACCAACTATTCTCTCTCTCTCTCTCTCTCTCTCTCTCTCTCTCTCTCTCTCTCTCCTCTCTCCCCAGTTTTTGTTAATTTTGAGGTTACAGGAGGTAATGATGATAATTATGAGAACTTTACATGGTAAGGCTTGTCTACGTTCGCGCACAACATGGACGCAGGCAGGCATTCAAACAAGTACATAAACAACGAAAAATTAATTGTAAAATGAAGTATACAAAAACTCTCATAATCATTAGCTATTTCGATAAAGGAAATTTAATTAGAACAGAAAAAATCTCCGAAAATTTCACTTAACTTCTGACTTTGTTGGTTCGACTTTAGTCAAGAAGATTTCCTGATTTAGATCAAGTTGGCTTAAGCAAGCACGGGCAATTGCCCTAATGCGGTACGGTATGGAAAGGAATTGCGGGGGAACTGGTGTTGATTTCCGGATTTCCGGATCTGGCCCAACCAACAGAGCCCTTATCAGTTTTCGGGACAAGCTGCGCCCCTCTCTGATATGGTGAAATCTTTCCCGTATTTGAAATAAGCATTTTGGTCATATTTTCAGTGAAGGTGTCTCCCTTCGAAACGCACCATATAAAACTAAATCCTCAACATAACTCTCAGCTAAAAATGATCAATATTTCATATTTTAGTTTTCTGTAAAAGAAAACTATTGAGATGGCTTTGTCTGTCCGTCCGCACTTTTTCTGTCCGCCCTCAGATCTTAAAAACTACTGAGGCTGGAGGGCTGCAAATTGTTATGTTGATCATCCACCCTCCAATCATCAAACATACCAAATTGCAGTCCTTTAACCTCGGTAGCTTTCATTTTATCTAAGGTTAAAGTTAGCCATGATCATGCGTCTGGCACCGCTATAGGTGCCAACAACACAGGCCACCACTGAAGTTAAGTATACCTTAGTTTAACCAGACCACTGTGCTGATTAACAGCTCTCCTAGGCCTGGCCCGAAGGATTAGACTTATTTTACGTGGCTAAGAACCAATTGGCTACCTAGCAACGGGACCTACAGCTTACTGTGGAATCCGAACCACATTATATATCCCGAGAAATGAATTTCTATCACCAGAAATAAATTCCTCTAAGTCTTCATTGGCCGGACGGAGAATCGAACGCGGGCCTAGGAGAGTGCTAGCCGAGTACGATACCGACTCATCCAATGAAGAACTATGCCACCACCGGGCCGTGGCCGAAACCTTCATGTGCCGCGGCTGAGAATTTCATACGAAATTATACGCTGTACAGAAAGCTCGATTGCGACGAAAAAACTTCGGCGCATTTTTTACTTGTTTGTCTTTGGCTTGGTAATTCTTCACACGGGAAAATCCACCACGAGAAATCAGTGAATGAGTGATCATTAAAAGACTTATTTAATCATATCATCTAACGTGAAAAAAACTGGAGAATAAATAAAAGCAAAAACAGGACACACTTCGAAACAAAACAAATTTCACCATACCCCTTTACATTTTGCCTTGCCAATGAAACAAAGAATTGGTTCCGCTACAAACGATTTATCTAAAAAAAGGCAAAGCCCTCTGTAGCTACAAATAAATTCTGAAATGAAAAATAGCAACCCTTTATCTAGCTTCCCATGTATACATTATCGGTGAGAATTCCTTGTATAAAAGGGAACAGATATATCAGAAATACAGTTTTACTTAATACAATGGGTCACTAACTTCAAAAGATGTAAAACCGACGATCCATAAAATAAAATAACTATCGGGTATCAGATGCATATAAAATGCTCAAAAACTACAGACACACACACACACAGAAATTTGTATGTATGTATGTATGTGTTTAAGATATATATATATATATATATATATATATATATATATATATATATATATATATATATATATATATATATATATATATATATATATATATCTTATAATAGCCTCTATGGTCAGTCAGTTACAGCAGCAGCTTCGGACTTCGTAGAGGTCTGTGGCGCGGGTTCAAATCCGCAGCCGACTGATCAGAGAGGCAGACACTTTGCTATCCCGTGTAACATCCGGGATTATATGTAATCAACGGATAGGTTTGCTAAAAGCAAATGGGTGTTACTGACTAAATACACACACAAAACAAAGCCACTACAACACCTTCTAAAAAAAAACATAAACATCTCACACGTCTCGAACTCTCGCCCTACCCGCGCAACAACTTCTCGCTGCTGGGAAGAAAGGGCGTTGGGTCGGGTATGATACATGAATCATACGCTACCGGGGTCTAAGCGATGTCAGGCAGGGCAGCCGATCGAGACCACAAGTCTACCCCAAAGCCAAATCAAAAAGTCCTTCAAAAGAAGGCATTGTGCTTACCCCATACAAAAATGGGAAAAAAGCACGTTAAAAGAAGAAGATATATATATACATATACATGAGGTATATTGAAATACGCCTACACCCGAGTAAGAATACCAAACACACATTATTATTACCTTTTGCTTCATTAGTCCCAAGAGACAAAAGCTCTTCAAAACCTGTGGAAGGAAGGCAGCAGGAGGATCGCAGCACAAAGGCCCAGCGAAGTGAAAGTAAGCCTAAACTCACACTATCAATTTTTCACACGAAAAGTCATTAACTCATCCACTCCACTACACCCATAAAAAATCCACAAACAACAACAAAAATACGATAAAAAAAAAAGCGAAAAACAAAAACCAACCCGAGGCTCATTACACCTCGACCGCAGTGCTTCTTCCGAGCTCATCACGCCCATCCCATAAACTGACCTACAATGACCCATCCATAAAACATGATGCCCACCCCCCGCCCTCCCGTTCCCCCACGCAGCAACATCTTTCACAGGCCACCAACCCAACAGCTCCCTGACGTTTCGTACCTCGATTCTGGTTGGCTGCTTGACCCTCCTCCCCCGAGAACGACCTCCGACCCAGCTTGACCTACCCCCTTTCCATAAGAAACACCCAATCCAAACACACCCACTTTCACAACCGTGTTGCAAAACATTTTCAACAAGTGGGCAGTAATGAGGTGGAGGGAGTGAGGGGTGACAGTGGAGTGGGGTCAGTTATGGTTGGGGAGATGCAACTGGAAGGGGGAAATCAACAGAAGTGGTCGGAAGACAGGGATGACCAGGTGGGAGTGAAGAGACAAAATAGAGGGGACAGAACAGGAGCTATGAGTACTAGAAAGGTTTTGGTGTTGCAAAACAACACACAGTCATGGCACAAATGAGCGATCGAAATACATATGCTGTACCCAACGGTTTCAAGATAAACATTGCCGTAATATGATCAGATACTTAAATCCATGTTCTAACGTTAATCATAAACTATATATATATATATATATATATATATATATATATATATATATATATATATATATATATATATATATATATATAGTATATATATATAATATATATATATATATATATATATATATATATATATATATATATATAATATTGTGTGTATGTGTGTGTATTTGTGTCAGGCGTTTAAATAAAAAAATACAATAAACACCTTCATGATGTGCACAAATTATATAATATATATTATATATGTATATGTATATATATATATATATATATATATATATATATATATATATAATCTATATATATATATATTGTATATATGCGCGCGCGTGTGTATTTTAACACACGGCGCCATGAAAATGAAAAAGCTAGGTGAAAACCCTGACTGATTTTGGCATATTTCTAAGCTATTTTACACGGCTGATACGTGGACATGAATCCTATAAAAGTTAGGTTTATCCCCAAAAGGGATTAATTATAGTCATTGACGTATATATATATATATATATATATATATATATATATATATATATATATATATATATATATATATATATATATATATATATACATATATACCTGTGTGTGTGTGTGTGTGCGTTTATGTAGAAGCCGGTGAGCCAGGCAATCTAGTGCCCTTGTTAATCCTATCTACCAGCAACAAGAACCTAACATTGAATGGAAAGGGAGAGAACGTCAGCTTAAACCTGGAAAAGCAGCAGTGAACCCGCCTCTTGAGAGATAACAGACTGTATGGATCAAGAAAAATAAGGCAGGAAAAATATTCCGGAGTATAACAGCATGCTGGAAAAACCGCTCACCTTACTCGAGAATCCGAGAATCACTAATTCCTACAACGAGGGAAGTGATGACCTGGCAGTTTGAGAGGAGGTTAAAGGAACATTCCTTTAAAGCTCAATGGAGCAGAGGCCGACATTGTATCTGAAGGACAGAAAGCAAGGATGCCTTGCATTGGAGAGCAAGAGATGTCCTTGCCTTTGGTTTAGCTCTATCAATGGCAGGGTAAGAGAAAAGTTGATTCCAATAACACCTAAAGGGTTTTCATGGCTTCTGTATTTTTTCTTTTGAAATGATAACGTATTGCTTATCCCTGAAATTACTGGCATTGAATCATCTTCGTTTGAGGGCAACTTTTTACATAACGACATCAAGCTGACAGTGAGCACCTACAACCAATGCAGTGCTTTCATAAACCACAAGACAGCAAAACACTTGACGATATAAATTTCAGGCACTCCTCTAATCACCCTCTTTTGACTAATGAATACTTGTCATAAGATTAAAGGCTCATTAATGGCGGTACAACATCTATTAGTTGGATTATTTCAACCAATGTTATTTCCACTGTGGAACCCAGAGGAGTTTTTTGAATGATTACAGGAGAGCATCACTGAGTGGTCTTCATCATATCATCCTTATTAATGACAGCCATTGTCCTGTGCGTCAATTTAACAATCAAAGGTTACAAGGTCAGCTGCAGAGCTGTCCAGGAATTATAGATTTATCTTTGAAGCAAACCTGCAAGAAAATCTTCAAAAGAAGAGGCAATCATCCACTGTTCATGGAATATATTGTAACTCTCATGTTAAGCACTTGCTCTATCCTGAAGAAATGGCACGAACATAGTTATTGCGACGACAGTTTACATCAAGATCAAACTGACGGAACAGGGAGAATTACATAAATACAATCACCATTACATAAATTATATTGACAGGCAGACTGAATAAAGTACCTAGAGTCTTGTCCCAAGAGTTTTCATTCCCTCAGAAGCTATGGGGCAACTCTAAGAGTCCAAAGAATTCCAAGCCTGAGATATAACAAACGTTTTAAGTTAATAGCTCTCATGTCCGAATAATTCTGTATGGTTCGAAATCCTTTAACTTGACTACGAATCCCGTTTACAGCTGATATATTTTCCTGTGTACCCCAACACAGTTTTGTTGACATTGGACATAACCAATCCGTTGAAACCAGCCACAACGCAAAGGGTGCGGGTTGCAAACCCAAAAGTGAGTTTCGAAGGTGCAAGATCTCTTTCTTTCCAATTTGGGGTACTTCTTGGTGGTGGTGGGGAGGAGGGGAGGGCAGGAAAAACGTAGTGTAGAAGGAGTTGGACAAAAAACACAATCACCTATGGATGGATGCTGTTATATGAAGCGTTCGCGTTTCATAAGTAGAACCAGAAGGATTGAGAGTTTGAGTAATGTCGAGAGACGATGGTGTGGTCAGGAGGTTGGCATAAAGGCGGGCCTAAGAACTTGTGGTTTACCACGTCTTTTTTTCTTTCTCCTTGTTCTTGTTTCTGTCGAGTCTGAGCTAAATAAAGGCCAAAAGATATAAATGCAGAGGAAAATCTAACTTGCCTCTATATTACAACTTGCAAAATAGTTACAAAGTAAAATACAATTGATACTATTAATATCAATTTCAAGGAAACCAAATTTCACGATGAAATGAGGACCATGACTGTAGAGTAAAACAAAAATAAGAAAGACAATTACTGAGACAGTTAAACAGACGAAACGTTGAAATTTTACGTCATCGATATGAATATATCTCTGAGGACTGCCTTTGCCTACCACATAGAAATAATTCGCTTTGACATTTCAGAACCAAATGTCACTCTCTCAGAATATCAATGTCAAAACGGCTTCAATGATGACGGATCTACCGATAAATATAAAGCTTACATAGACAGACCTAACTCGGACAACAGTTTTCAGGATTCTTGGGGCACGTGTAAGAATGTAGGGCCGACATACGGTCGTACTGTTGCCATATCAGTAACTACAACTCAAACCGTCCCAGAACATTTTGGATAAAAAAAATAAAGATATTATGAAAGAAACAAAGCACCAAACGGGCACTTCTTAAAAGAAACTGATTTTAAGCTTTGCAGAAAGGCGTAAGCCTTGCCACCTGAAACTTATATATACAGAACTTTCAAACAGTGAACATAATTTAAAAACAGGTGGGCAGTAACACGTATTCTTACATATGAATTTATGGAGGGAGAGGGAGAGGGGAAAACTAAACTCCAGCAAAACAACCCCATAACTAAAAACCTGAGCATCCATCAAAATGCTGAAATCTTTGTGAGCAAACTCGACTTGATTTGAGGAAAAGGTGCCTCAGAGAACGGGACTTGAAACCTGTTAATTACTGAGTGCGGTGAAACGGTTGGATATACAGACTCATTTCCAGACCTTAAATATACCATGCAACATTTAGTTAAGGGTAATGCATTCCGTGGAGAAAGTAAACTTACGACTACGAGAAACGAATGATTATGAAAACATAACGTGCTAACCTTTCCAGACAGGAGGCATCTTGCTCACCCGCCGAAAGACACATGCTATGAGAGGAATAGAAAGCCTCCGAGGTAATCACTGATATCAGTGGAGTTTATTTTCGAAGGAAGATGTAAGTCAAGATTTGTTGAAAAAAAATTTACTAGGGAATTGCTACGGTTATACCTGCCATCATTTTAGTTCTGTGCGTATCGTTGGGGTTTTCAGTAAAGCTGTGTCGAAAGAAACATAATAAAACTAAAAAGGTTACGACTGAGAACCAGAGCAGTTGCCAAAACGCTAAATTTAATGACATGCAATATACGTTGTGAAATTTATCCAGCATATTAAAGAAGCGAATGATTCTGAGAAACCAACTCTCAACTTTCACCAAAGGGCGATGATGACACTGTCTGATACTGAGTTCTTCAGAACATTTTGAAAATTCTGTTGGCTATCATAGAGATCAATTTATTCGACAACAATAAACAAGTAAAAAATGCGCCGAAGTTTCTTCGGCGCAATCGAGTTTTTCTGTACAGCCGCTACAGCGTAATCAAGACTACCGAAAATTGATCTATTTTTCGGTGGTCTCGGTATAATGCTGTATGAACCGCGGCCCCTCAAACTTTAACCACGGCCCCCGGTGGTGGCCTATCCTATATCTTGCCACACGCACGATTATGGCTAACTTTACCCTTAAATAAAATAAAAACTACTGAGGCTAGAGGGCTGCAATTTGGTATGTGTGATGATTGGAGGGTATATGATCAACATATCAATTTTCAGTCCTCTAGCCTCAGTAGTTTTTAAGAGACAAAGCCAGCACAATAGTTTTCTTTTACAGAAAACTAAAAAGGGTAGGTGAGATATCACATAGGATTGGAAGCTTTTAGTATTCCAAGTGAATAGTTAATATAGCTTAGATGAATTTTGTGATTTACTCTTGCCTTTTTAATAGTTAGGGAAACACCTCAAGACATGGAAACGATACTTGCCCAGCGGGTGGTAGTTTAATTACTCCAACAAACCTTGGAGGTCTGGGGCTTCGAGATTCTTCAGCTATTACAGGAAAATGAAATCAGATTGACTATTAGGTTATCCTGGAGAAAAGTCTCACAAGCCTTTAACCGTGAGTACATAAGAATTGAACCGACTCAACCTCTGGGCATTTTCACAAACCTTCACCAACCTACTAACTTTTATGTATGGTAATCTTTGATGTTTATATCTTCCATCATCGCTTCCAGTTTATCAGAATTTTTATATTTTAGCTTGAATTACTTTATTATCATACTGTTAAACACATCAAGCAACTATGATTGTTCAGTTCATAATTTACCTAAACATAATTTTTCTGTAAATTTCGACGTGGCTTCAAATATACAATTTACTAATAACAAAACCATAAACAGCCTGCAATTAATGAAACATCCTCCTATCTTATGTAATTCATCATATAATATAGTATAATATAATATAATATAATATAATATAATATAATATAATATAATATAATATAATATAATATAATATAATATAATATAACTTCATTTGGTCGAATGGATAGCCCCAGGGACTTGGCGATGTACACCACAAGTGGGTCAACATGTTCAAGTTTTCCCAAGGATGTGAAAAGCTGCCATGATATAATCAAAAGGTCACTCGTTGTATGAGGGAAAAGAAGCGTGAGCCTTGCAAATAATTGATGGATTCTAACCTTCTGAAATTAGCCCTTCTTCAATAAGAAGCCACAGCCGTGTCAGCCTAAAGCCACAATGGTTAACATCCCTTGACACAGCAATGCCTAAATATCTATCTATAATGTGTGTGTGTATATATGTATATATATATATATATATATATATATATATATATATATATATATATATATATATATATATATATGTATTTGTAATGTGTGTGTGTATAAATATATAACATACATGGATTTATATATATATATACATATATATATATATATATATATATATATATATATATATATATATATATATATATATTGTATATATTCTATGATACTTCCAGAAAAATTTATTCTATTAAATGGGAATAGTTTTAGAACAACTTGGGTTAGCAGCCACTGCCTCAGTCATTCTCTAACTGTTAAGAACAAATCCAATACCAGTTTAAAATCGTGTGGAAAAAACACAGGCTTCTTCAACGGAAGCGGACAGGCATTTAACGAGAAATTCTCTTGCACGCTCATATGTACACGTGAGCTTGTTTGCTGCCAAAATAAAATCCTCGAGGAATGGCTCTGTAAAATAACAAATCAAATCAAAATCGCGCCGCGATCTAGATACACGAAACCCATTCATAAATTTAAATTCAAACTCTCATGAAATATACTATGTACACTAATAGGAAATTGAAAGGATGCCATAGCTTAAACCATTACAATCATTCGGGAACAATATCTACAATTTTCTTTAATAGATTACATGTGAAAATAAGAAGTCATTAAAGCTGATGCACAACAATGATTCATCACCAACCGATTCTAATCACAAACTTTACAGTCATACGAACCTCAAGAAGTGGATCTAAACGGAAGAATGAAATGATTACTTCTCAATGCCATAAAACTTAATGAGCGACATGCAACATCTTAATAATCTTCCAACATGTAGGAATGACGTTCGTTACACATAATAGCCTACAGAAGTCAGAGAAAATATATATATATATATATATATATATATATATATATATATATATATATATATATATATATATATATATATATATATATATATATATATATATATATACATATATACATACATATATATATATACATATATATATATATATATATAAATATAATGTATGTATATGTATATACTGTATATACACATATGTATATATATATACATACATATACAATATATGTATGTATGTATATACGGGGGTGTGTGTACAATCTACAGGGAGCAGATCTCCAAACAAGAAGACAGCGACAGAACGATCACTGAAACATTCATACTTTTACTGTTGATTCATGAATAAACCTCTTTGGCAGAAAGTTCCACAGCACTCGCTGCTTTGCATACTTACAAAGAAGGCTCATCAGGATCTTGTCAAATCTCAATCACCTCTATCTTGCAAGTACTGTCGCGCATCCTGAATACAAGATCCTTCTTGTCCTAAACCTCTCCAGTGCCACCTATCCAGAACTTTCCAGGTATTCCTACCTTCATTACTTACGAATCTTACTCTCTTTTCATCAGCCTTGTTCTCTATTCTTACCACATGACTAAGCCATCTCAAAACATTCTAAACCATCCCTTAGCCTACACCACTTCCAAGTATGTCCACTTCCTCACCTTAACCTCTCCAGTGCCACCTATCCAGAACTTTTCTGGTATTCCTACCCTCATCACTTACGAATCCTACTCTCTTTTCACCAACCTTGTCCCCCATTCTTACCACATGACTATACCATCTCAAAACATAATAAACCATCCCTTAGCCTACACCAGCCTTTCTACCACTTCCAAGTAGGTCAACTTCCTCACCCTTTCAGTCCTTTTGACGCTAAATGTAATTTGCAAAAACTTCACTTCCATATATGAGAGGTGGCTCAACAGTCCCTTCATTCATTCCAACCTTAGCTTCCTTAGGCCGTGCTGCCTTTCTTGCTTCACTTAGTGACTCGCCTAGCCTCTCATTCTATCATCATCCGTTATATTTTACTCATAAATTATTACACATATCAGACCGCTTCCATTCTTCTACCGCCCATATTACAATTTATTATTCAATCTCCTTGAAAGATTGAGTAAACTATGCTGTGAGTGTGTATATATGTACGTGTATAGACACACACACACACACACACACACACACACATATATATATATATATATATATATATATATATATATATATATATATATACACAGAGAAAGAGATATAGAGAGAGAGTGACAGAGACAGAGAGAAGAGAAGCACACACATACACATTATATACTATATATATATATATATATATATATATATCTCTCTCTCATATATATATATATATATATATATGTGTGTGTGTGTGTATAATGTGTGTGTGTGTGTGTGTATGCGTCTTTATCTGCGATTGTGTATGGGAGATTAGCGAATGAAACGATGAATAGTAGTGTTTCGGTCAACTGAAGCGAATGAAGAGGAGAACTGATAAACAGGAAGCATGACCAGGCGCAAATAACGGAAAATATCGCACAAGCATAAGACATTCATCGCATGAACTCACGAAAGAGATCAAATACATACACACAATATATATATATGTATACATATACGTATACATATATATCTTGTACATATACATATAATATATATATATATACAGTATATATATATATATATATATATATATATATATATATATATATATATATATATATATATATCTCTCTCTATATATCACCCAATTACTTTGCCAACTTGGCTATCCTGTTTTATGAAAAAGCTCATTACTGCAAGTATTATTCTCAGTGACTCCGCATTTATAACAGACTATAAAGTTTTCATTACTTCCACTGAAATAAACAATTTAACTGGAATATTAAGAGGAAACAAACATAAGTAATATTTACAGAGGGACAGAGGGAGTCTGCCTATGACGTATATTCGAGACAAATATTTTGCAAACTTTTATAAACTGAATTATGAGATTCAATATTGTTCTGCATGGTATAAAAAAAATAATAATAATAATCCATGGAGAGCAAAATAATTGATGAGAAAAAACAGGTAGAATAGAACATCCAAAGGAAGCCCATTTTTATACAAC
The DNA here is from genome assembly GCF_040412425.1 of Macrobrachium rosenbergii. Classification (NCBI taxonomy): domain Eukaryota; kingdom Metazoa; phylum Arthropoda; class Malacostraca; order Decapoda; family Palaemonidae; genus Macrobrachium; species Macrobrachium rosenbergii. Next base: position 23,345,212 of record NC_089747.1, read on the forward strand.
CCCCCCCCCCGACACATTAACATGTCTTTCAAACACGGACAGGCACTGACAGAGAACAAGCGACCAAACTATACGGTTTTGAAAACAATCCTGACGTTCATCGTCCTTCTTTGCGTGAACGAAAATACCATAATTTAATAATGAAAGAAATCTATAATAATAAAATCCGAATGGATCTTTCTTGCTTGACCTCCGCCGGGTGACAGTAGGGAAGACATGACACAGCCACCCACTCCCTGCAAACTGGTTTGTCCTCCCCGGGTGAGGCGGAGTAGGTAGGGGATCGGGAGGGCAGGGGAGACATGACACATCCACCCTCCTTCTGCAAAGCTGTTTGTCCGCCCCATGTATTGGCGAGGTACGTAGGGGATTGGGAGGGTGGGGGAGACATGTTACATCCACCTTCCTCCTGCAAACCTGTTTGTCCACCCTGGGTGGGGGTGGGATACGTAGGGGATTGGGAGGGTAGGGAAGACATGACGAGCAGCACTGGGTTCCAGCACAGCGTAGCGCCCGTCCTCAAGCTTGTGCTTTAATAAAGTAACAGATGATTCCCCTTACACTAGACATCAAAAATTGTGTGGTAGAAATGACTAGGTGCCTATACTTGATATTTTACTGCTACAAACATGCAGGCAGACGCATGCAAATACAACCGTGATACTAATTTGCATAGGAATTTTTCACTCATATCTCTTTTTCTCCCCCGAAGGAGGTAGCGCCCAAAGGCAACAGACCTCTGGTTTCTCACTAGGTCTTTACAAAGAGTTGTATGTGTGTGTGTATGTATATATATTCGTATATGTATATATGTATATATATTTATATATATACATAAATACTGTATATTATATATATATATATATATATATATATATATATATATATATATATATATATATATATATATATATATATATATATATATACTGCATGTGAATGCAATGGCCACAATGCCTTCTTTCTTCCTGAATTCTGCACACTTTATGGATACGCTTGTCACTACAAAGCCTAATACACACACACACACACACCCATGTATACAGATAGATAGATAGATAGATAGATAGATAGATAGATAGTTATATAAACACACATACACACAGAGAAGAAGCGAGCGTGAATATGTTCACAGGAATCGATATTTTCGAATCGTTTCAAACAAATGAGCAAAGACCCGAAATGTGCCTCGACAGAAAACCTTTAAAAGATCAAGGAGGAGGAGGAAGCCCCGATGAAATAGATTAATAGGTTCTTAAAGGCGATAGCGGATCTGGGGGTGGGGGTGGGGGAGAGTCTCTTCGGCTCTTAAAGGAACAACAGCCTCGAATTGTTGGGTCCGTTTGATGAATCGAATCACGGAAAAGACGATGAAGGGAGATGCTGCAAGATGGATGTGAAGAGGGGTGGGGTGGGGTCTTTAAAGTCATTCTGCTTCCATTATTTTATATCAAGCTATTCACATAACTTCCATTCCAACTACCGTAATATTATTATTATTATTATTATTATTATTATTATGTATTATTATTATTATTCAGTAGATGAAACCTATTCACATGGAACAAGCACACACGGGCCACTGACTTGAATTCAAGCTTCAAATGAATATGGTGTTCATTACGAAGAAGCAAGAGGAAGTAAAGGGAAATACAGAAAAAAGATACACTACCTATTAAAAAAAATTCATAAATAGATAAATAGATGAAAACGCATTAAAATGCAAGAAGAATAGTATTAGTATTCGCTTGAAATTCTGAAGTTCCTATAGTATAAAATAATGTTTCTCTTAAATAAAGCAAGAAGTTTCGACTTAAGAAAAACAATTCAATGTAAGCTAGCCTCACTCCTTGTTGAATTCGAAACGATGTTTTTGAAAACATACAAAGACTTAAATAATGAAAAATAATGCACAAACATTATCAAGATGTTGCCCTGCAACATGAATTTGAAGTTAAAAATACAACAGGTACTATTACTATTTCGGACAGTAGGGTACTATCATCATGAATAATAATAATAATAATAATAATAATAATAATAATAATAATAATAATAATAATAATAATAATAATAATAATAATAATAATAATAATAATAATAATAATAATAATCCTTTTTACCTTCTTATTCTTATCAGTATTAATCCAGAAATGCATCGTAACGTTTTCAACATTTTTCTTTTAATATGCATTCAACATTTTCACATTTCATTACCGTAGGGTAAAGTATTTTTAGTTTGATATTTAAAAAATTAATGTAAAATGGATTAAATGAACCTGAGCATCAAATTCATCAGTGTGAATAATTACAATAATAATGTATGCTTGGAAGAGGATCTACTACCTATAAATAATAATAATAATAATAATAATAATAATAATAATAATAATAATAATAATAATAATAATAATTAGGGAGGAGACCTTCTCTGAGGGCAGTTGCATTAAAAATTATGGTTGTTTCCACGACATTTAATTTATACAGAGTCTTCTCTATTCTTCTTATCTTTTTTTTCCCTCAGCAAGTAGCTGGTAAATCAGGTTTCCCAAGGACACACAAAGATTTCTGTTTTCTTAGGTTTATTTCCCCTGGCGTTTCAAACGCGCTCTGGCGTTTATTTTTAAAGAGTGAATGAAATGGCATGCAGGTTACAATAATAATAATAATAATAATAATAATAATAATAATAATAATAATAATAATAATAATAATAATAATGAGATTTTCAAACTGCTGAAGAAACTGTAATAACGAACATAAAGTTCAGGTTCTTATTTTCCTACTTTACTGAGAGAGAGTAAAGCAGGACGCAAAATCTGCAAATAAATCCACTCAAGTCTCGACGAATAAATACTCGTATACCTTACTTGTTTCCTTGTTCTCAGTGAAGCGGGGAAAATAATCATTTTAAGTTTATGGCCTCAATACAATTGCTTCACCAAGTTGAAAATGTCTTCCTTATAATTATTCATCATAATATGACACAGTAATAGAGGCTGTAGCACTTTTAGGTTATAATTCATTTGATTTATTTACCTTTACATTTATGAAAAAAAGGAACAATGACAAAGGTTTACTGGAAATCAGTTCGATTTACTGTGACGATACAATTAAAAGTAATTCATTCACTAGATTATCATTTGAAGTAAGAGAGGACACTGCAGTTATACAAAGACGACGCTTTGGAACTTTCGACCCCTCCCACCCCATCCCCCTCATTATGTGTTGCAAATTTCGATACCCTACTTCCACACTGTCGAAACTGTTCACACAGTCGTAGTCGGTGAGATGAATAAGAACAATGGGGCGAGTAACAATGCAGCACCGCACAATGTGTGGAATTATAACAATAACATCATCCTTTCGCTCCCTCAAGAGATTCGGAAATGGCTACCTTGCAGTCACAGCTTTGCTTGCCTCCGTAAGTCACAGAATACACACCTGTATCATGAACAGTTGACGTTCCACAATAATAAATCTCTTGCAAATAATACAACATACGGTATGAAACATATGTCAAGAAGACGAAAGACCAGTTTTTGAAATTATACCCAAAATACAAAAGGAAGTCTTTTACAAAAGGGAATGAACTTCCAACATAAATCAATTTTACGTACAGATTTTGTAGAGTCAGAAAGTACGATTTTTTAAAACCTCCTCTAGGGATTTCTAAAGATATCACCTTCTAAAGATATCACTGGGAAATAAAAAAAAAATCTGATGAAGAGAGAAGTAAATATATTTCTTGGGAGATGAAGAGAGAAGTAAATATATTTCTTGAGACCTGTAACCACTGCCCAACAGTAGACGCTATACGCTAATATAAATAGGATCCGAGATGCAATATTTCTATTTACCTTCACTCTGGGTCATACGTCATATTACGGGGTTGGCTTCTCTCACCCTTATATTGTGTAAACACTCTGAACAGCGTTGCCAAACTGCCTTTCATTTAGAAACGGTCAGATGTTCTTTTTTCCTGCACCCGAAAATGAATCTTAGAAGCTTTGACTATAAGGCCCAAATTGCAGTACGAGGAGACATTTAATAAAGGGCTCGGATTTTTTAAAAAAGGATCCAGGGTAACATCGCTGAAGTGTACTTTAATGAATTTGATGACAAAATTAATATTTTATAAGAGATTTCAGAGCTGATGGCTTAATTTAGTCGTCTGAAAACTATCCTAAAAGCGAAGGGCAATCCAAATTTAGCACCAGACAATCGTCTTTTTAAAGAAGTATGTAAAAAAATAATCCTCTATATTTTGAAGTGCGCTATAAAGATCTATCCTGGAGACATTTTTTAACCTAAGAAGGCAAAACAAGAAAATAAATTAACAGGAATATGTGTAAACTTCAGTATAATGTCAACGAAATAAAATCAAAGCCAAAATGCTCGAGGCAGCCTCCACTGACCAAGGAGTTAAAAGTCTAATATCGTATAACTACAATCAATTAACAAGCGGGGCTCCAGCCTGGGCCCTCCTGAAAGCCCCTGGAAACCTAGAAAAAAAAAGAGGTGTCTCTGCTGACTAACGGGGCAACAAAGCAAACTCAAGTTTTGCAGAGGCAACAGCGAAAACTTCGTGCCCTATAAATCTCGCGGTGCTTTCAACTATTCCTAAACGGCACCCAATAAATTCTGTCTTACATTTTAAGCTTGGGAGTAGCACGGGTGCCACTTTAACAACAGGTGTGTGTGTGTGTGTGTGTGTGTGTGAGAGAGAGAGAGAGAGAGAGAGAGAGAGAGACCTGCGTGGGGAGGGGAGAGCTTCACGGGGTCACCACTAGGAGGAGGACGGAAAGGGATTCGGCATCAGAAGCAGATATTTTTCGCGGCAAGTAATGCCGCTCTTCACCATCCTCCTCCTGCCCCTTCCTCCTCCTCCTCCCCCTACCCCTCTATCATTCTGAAACTCTCACCCATCCCCTCTCCCCATCGGCAACCTTCACCACCCTGTCGACCGACCCACCACCACTTTCTCTCCGGTTGCCCCGTCTGACCCTTTCCACCGAGGCGGCCCGTGACATCTGCACCTGATTCTTCCAACACCTGTAATTCAGTTCCATGGGAAACTTTTGACTGTGTTTTGTTCGCGTGATGAATTCCTGCCTGCAAGACTTTTTCATGCGAAAAAAGTGATTTATCAACAGAATTTCTTCCAAGGCATTCCTCCTGCAATAGGCTTGGCTATCTTCAGCCACGCCCACTTTCCGATTCTGTTCCTAACAAAGAAGAGGTTAACCCAAATTGTCCAAGGTTATACGAAATTACAGTTCGTTTTATCACTGTGTGGAAGACGGTAAGAACAATAAAAGTAATTTCACGAACGATTCTGTTTTGTTCTGGGTTATCAAGCAACCAAGTTGATTTGAGGCCAAAAATATTCTGAATTAAGGAAAAATGAAGTTCAAAAGCAATCTATTTCTAAATACCTGATTCACAACTGCAAAAATCACAAAAACTCACATAGTTACAGTAACGTGTAACTGTTTGTAAAGTAAAATATCAAAAGTCAGCCGGATGGAATTATCACTGAGCACAAGTGGTCCCACAGACGGCATTCGGGAAGTACCTTTTGTTTACATGTGCGGCGCTGAGCGAAACGACACATGTGTCAGTGCCAAAGGCAACACGTGACGCCGAAGACAAGAATGGCACGCTGCCTTGCATTCGTGTGCATCACTTTCCCTCGCCGCCATCCTGCGTCTCATCCTTTCCCTCTCTTTTGGCTTCTCCTGGGGAAGCCAGAGTCCTATTCATTCCGGGAGGAAAATGAGCAGCCAGCCGCTGAAAAGAACGCCAATTCTATTTGCAAATCTACGAGGGTCTCGCAGAATTCAATTTCATGAGACGAAATGCCTTATCACGACGAGTAATATGGTGTCTCTATAGGAGCGCCTTGCGACGGGGTGAAGACGTTGTTACCTTCTGAAAACATACTTGTTTTCACGTCTTAGACGACACTAATCTTAATAAAAACAATGACAATACCAAAGATACACACAGAATTAAAACAATAATGATAAAAATGAATATAAGAATAGCATTACCTATAAACATTACAATAACAATATCAAATAAAGATGATGATAATAATAATAATAAAAATAAATATGAACCTGGAATCTATATCTACGTCGAAAAGTCGACGTACCCCAGTCAAAGAGGCATTCACTGCATTCCTTCAGCCCACAAAGTCTGACAATGTAGACTCGTCAATAACAAACTCGAAGCCTCAGGTGGTGTAAGTGACTCCCAAATATTACCGACGCCCTTAACTACCACCGTGCCCAAATAAGTGTGGGCACCAGAATGTTAGCGGTCCAAGCAGGTACTGCACAGCGGCCCGAGCCAGACACATTGACAAGGTGCCTGTCCAACACCTGCCCTATTTCAATGTGTCACTTTCACATGACTTACATACTTCGTGTAGTTTAACTGAAACAGCAGTTGACTAACATGGACGAAAGGATATTTGGCATATGCCCCCGGTCAAGTCACTATAATGAAAGTGTCACATATGTAATAAGTACAAATATTCAAACATAAAAGGACACATCTATCAGTAAGCAATTAACGTACATAAGAGAATTCTTGCTACGTTTTTATTAAAGAACAACAATATATCGTAGTTGTACCAACTCCCATAGTTTTTAACACCGCCATTCGGGGCAAATATGGGTACAGAGGCTACGTGGCACAGAACACACGATAATGAAACGTTCCAAGCCATGCAGCTGGAGGGGACAAAGACTCACGTTGATTGCCATCACGCCACGGCTGATGAGGCGAGCACATTCTAGCCATACCTCAAATAATTGAGAGTAGCTGCCATACCAAATACTTTCAGCCAGCTGTTTCTTTCCTCACATGAGAATTATCCTTCACCCAGAGCCTCATGCCGTAGAGAGAGAGAGAGAGAGAGAGAGAGAGAGAGAGAGAGAGAGAGCGCATCAATCACGAGTTACTAAATACTAATGAGACATTTCGAACAGTATAATAAAAAAAAACTTTTTACTGCTTCAAAGATGCAAATGACCAACTTTAAATTATTCGGAAAAAATCTGAAACCATAGATACTCGGAGCTATGTTCTCTCTTACATCGCTAAATAACTCATCTAGAGCTTTGAAAAAAAAATCCTGAATACTAAAACGGTACGAGAGGAAAAGGAATCTTTATTGCAAAATTAGATGAAAATGCACATGCAAAATAAACCCCGTTAATACAACTAAACAACGTCGATATACAAATACAAAGAATGAAATCAAATCATTCTCTGACACAAAAAGAAAGAACATTTCCCTCGTTTAGCTCTACTTTAAGTACGTTAAATCAATATACACGGGTAGATATATATAAAAAAAAAAGACTTCAATACCAACGCATATGGGAAAATTGGAACTAATTCCTTAAATGTGCAAACTTTATTTTTCAACTGTTACAAAAAAATAAATAAACAAATTCTACAGTACTGTATATTGTATTTCTGAATTACATTAGGTCGTTGGAAATAATAATAAACTCTATATTGGGTTCGAATGAACTCGGCTGTACTATCAAACTGAATTTCACTAACTTATTATTTGCTAAATAAATATCATACTACGTTCGGCATAGTACGAAAATAATGAACACAAACTTTAAATTCAAATCTGGAAAAAATCCAAATGAATTTCAGTCACAAAACTTAAATCCTAGTGAAATTCAAATGTACCTTACTACAGTACTGTATTATACTTCTTATTCTTAAGTTATGTCACAGAATTTAAAAGGAGCAAAACATTGGTACAAAATGCTGTAAGGGTTAAAGGAAATTTCCACTACCTAGAGACAACAAATAAGAAAAGTACAGAAAAATCCATCAGAGTGTGTTTTACAGAGTAACAGTTAACTGACAAGATACATAAAGGGATATCCAATCCACATTTGAAGACCCTACATTTAATAATAATAATAATAATAATAATAATAATAATAATAATAATAATAATAATAATAATAATAATAATAATAGGAAGGAAGAAGACCCTTTTTCAAGCATGTTTTGTTGAAAAGGATGGCTGCGTTGTGCCAATTGACTTTATAATGAGTTTTTTTTTTTAATTTCTCTTATAATTCACCTTCCTTGCACGTCAATATCGGTCAATAATTGGACAATGTTCATATTTCCAACACCAGATTTCAGTAACCTGTTCTTTTCAGAATAGAATTCCTCTGCAGAACCGCTGTTTAAATCCACAGAAAAATGAACATTGGCCAATAACTGACTAATATTGACGTGCAAGAAAAGCGAATTATAAGATAAATTGAAAATACTCAATATAAAATCATTTTGCACAACGCACCTATCCTTTTCAACAAAATAATAATAATAATAATAATAATAATAATAATAATAATAATAATAATAATAATAATAATAATAATGACATGAAATTTCAGCGACGAGAGTCCTTATCTCTCCCACCTCACTCTCAACATCAACCTTGGCCAACTATCGGCTGAGAATGGGAAAATTATCATCTTTAATATCTCACATTCGTGTTTTCCCAGCGTTCATAACCAACTGAAGGAAGTGAAGTACAACTTTTGTGCATTAACCATTTCATTTTGCATCCTTAACAGTAGGACTTATTCGATTTCTGTAAGTAATTCGTATGTAAACATTCGACGCGAAATGGCAAAGTGATAAGTTAAAACTCAGCATAACAATCACTTTCCCTTATGCGCAGTAACTTGAATGCAATGCATGTGATTGCTTTTGTGGTCATTGGCAAACGTACGCACTCTCTCTGTCTGTCTGTCTGTCTGTCTGTCTGTCTGTCTCTCTCTCTCTCTCTCTCTCTCTCTCTCTCTCTCTCTCTCTCTCTCTGCATAAGTTTCTCTATGATGCATAACATGATTGCAACGTGAATAATTGCATGTGTGTTAATTTTCGTGTATGTGTGCCACAATCAACTCTCTCTCTCTCTCTCTCTCTCTCTCTCTCTCCCTTTATAATTTATATATATATATATATATATATATATATATATATATATATATATATATATATATATATATATATATATATGCATATATACTGTACATATGAGTTTAGTCACATTTGTGACTTTTTATGCTCACAGATGTTAAACCACAAATATTGTTTAATATCCAATCTATCAATTCAAGTTATAGAGAACTGTGTGAGTATATATATATATATATATATATATATATATATATATATATATATAAAAAATCAACTCTCTCTCTCTCTCTCTCTCTCTCTCTCTCTCTCTATATATATATATATATATATATATATATATATATATATATATATATATATATATATACATATTATATAAATGTATGTATGTAATGTGCATACATAAAAATATGTAAAAGAAAGAGAGAGAAAAATTGTTTAGCGCCACAGGAAAACGCAATAAAAGAAACAGCCATGTGGATTTCAAGAAAAATCACAACCAAGTGAAAAAGTGAAAGAATTTAGAGAAAACGGGCGAGGGGGAAAAACAAACCATTAGCGTGTGACAAATTTTTCCAAAATAAGGAAGCTTAGGTTATATGCTCAAAGGGCCTGCAGGGGGTGGCAGCGGGATGGGGGGGGGGGCAGGCAGCCAGGGGGAAGCAGGAGAGGCGGGGCACATATGATAGGAACCTACCACGTGTGTAATCCTCCCTTGCGGCAATCGTCAAAGGCAGGCAGGTGTATTTTTTCCCACAGACAATCTCCCGAAAAAGCAAACACACACAGGGAATTGACTTTTGCAGTCAATAACAAGAAAAAGACGAAGCGAGGCAAAGTTTCGGCGGTGGCACAGGAAGGAAGGATTTCTTTTTTTCGTTCTTTCTCTCTCGAAAGAAACAGCAGAGAGGAAATTGAAGGAGAGAGAAGAAAAGGCACAGTGCTCCTTATGGGAACTCCTTCAACAACCGGATCCAAACGCTTGTGGGGTGAGTGCATCGAGGGAGAGGCACATATGACGGGGCCATTCAGATGGGGGAGGGGAGAGTGAAGGCGGGGGAGAGGGTTGGGGAAGAAGGAGGGAGACACTCGTGGTCGCCGAGGCCGGGAGGGATAGACCTCCCTGCCCCTAACGTCCATCACGTCTGCTACCTTTTCCCTCGATTCTACCCTCTTTGCGATACGCTTTCTCGGATTTTCTTGCTACCACTCGTTCCGTACTGTCTTTTACCCTTGCTTCGAGTCATCCAGAATAGGAAGAGGCCTCCAGATATGCCGAGAAGCCCTTCTGATGATTACAGATGGCTGGGTCAGGGATCACACGATGGGCGGCGTTAGGAACAGGAGGCGGGGGCGTGGGCAGGTGAAGGGAAGGATGGTGTGGAGTGGGGAGAGGGTAGAAGACCCTCACCATCCCTTATCAAGACCCCCTCCCCCCACCAACACTACCATGCTCTCCAAGACTCTCCACCACCACAATCGACCTTAATGCTAGCCCAAACCTCCACCAAATTGGCTATACACGCTCGATTAACCCCCACCCCCAAGGTATCAAAAACGGTCATACATCACACCCAGAAAAAAACGGATGTACTTTTCGGACACTCATTCTGTTTTATTCGAATTTGTCCATGAGTGAAAAATTGACCTTTATCCTCTGAAGAGCTCCTAATCATAATAAACTTGGTCACGCATGTTAATGTAATGTACAATGATTATATCATCAACAGCAACTAAATAATAATTTCATAGTCCATAACATTAAATAAACTGCATATCAAATTAGATACAAGCATAAAGAATCCCCCACACTAAAACTTTAGCAGCAGCAATACCTCCACTGCGCACCGGTATAGTTTCAGCCAGCCTCATTGACTTTCATGGGGCCAGACCATAGAGCCTTCATCAGGGAGCAGAGATGACAGGGTATTACCATTCAGCACATGACTTGCACAGGGGTCAGCGGGCTACTAGATTACACTGGTGAATGAAGACAAATGAACAATCCTTCTCATTCGCATGCACAAGCACAGCAGCATCCATCAGTCTTCCCTAAACGTCGTACGGTACATAGAGGTTTCCCTTGTTTTATTTTTGTTTATGAATAATTTCTATTTACGATTTGTATATCGTTTACGGGGAGAGATGAACACGAAACATTGACATTTCTTAAATATATCCTAGCGACAGAGGTTTGTTGCAGAGCAAATAAAAAAAATAAATTAATTTCTTTCCAAACTCTACGCAACCTACGCAACCTATAGGTTGTATTTATATTTTGATACATCTACTCTATCTCAGCCACGCGCAAAAAAATACGACGTTGCATCAGATTTCATTTACTTTGACTATTTCCAGCGCCGTACAAATCATTTTATGTCCAACTAATTTTATATGACAAATGATATTCAATTATGTTACTGTTGCGTACTGTTACTGTTGAAGGCAATACAATCAAGCGGGAAGCAATTAAAGGTGTGAAAGTAATTATGACGTATGGATCTGAAAATAAATAATTGACAAATGAATGTTCATTCTCATATAAGTCTGCGAAATATGGAAAGAAGTAAATTCATTTCAACATTCGTTGCTTCTGAGTTGAACGATTTTGCTCAAGAAAAAGTCCGGCTGATATTCAGAATTAAGTAGGCTATTCTCTATGAAAACTGCTACCGCTTGTTATCCAAAGCCTTACTGAGATCTCTAGAAACACTGTATAAAGACCTAGGATTGTCTGTGACTAATACTCCAATGAAATACACATCGGACAAGGCTTAATTGTCAAATGAAGGAAGGGTCTCGATGAGGTCATCATCACTCCACCCTGGGCAAAAATGTCAATCAGATCCTCAATATCTCTCACTCCCTCATTACGTAACACTTATACACACACCATAATATCATTAAGACTCTTACTAAGACTCCTGGAGAAGAGAAGAATGAAAAATAGGACGTGCAATATGGCCACACCGACAGATAAGCCTTCACCTGCATTTAAAATAACTTCCCAGAGGCTTTAAGAGGTTTCAGTGCGAAATTCCATAGGAGACGAACGTAAAATTCAAGAGTGCTTTTGTTTATTAAGTGACACTCATTACATTACACAAGATGAGTCTTTATTTTAACATTCCAACAACGTCCCACACACCTCCACATGGCAGGTGTGTGTGTGTGTGTGCGTGTGTGCGCGCGCGAGTGTGTTGCACCAGCTAGCGAAGCCACGCATTTTCAAACAGTTAGTAGACGGCAATCAACATTCCGTTGAATTTGCCCCACGGACCACACTTCTGATCATTTCTTACCTCTA
>NC_089747.1:23362500-23387500 GCF_040412425.1 Macrobrachium rosenbergii
CCGTCCCCCGCGGAAGAATGTCTCTTTTCCGTGTAAAATTATTTTTACCGTCGATGATGTCACCTGCGAAGGACGTCTTAGCGGAATCAACTCTAACCGTCCAACATTCCCCGATGCTTAGAACTTCTCAGCCGCGTGTCTCTTGAATTTCCCGGATTTCTGTCGTCAATTTCATCACGAGGAAAATACGGTGACTGTTTCCCTCCGGAGACTACTTCAAAAATGAGTCACAATATATTGGTCATCAGTAAAATTTCTAAGATCTAACATACCGGTTTACAGCAACAACATGAACATGCAAATTTCGCAAAACCTAAATTTATAATGGACCGCGCATCGGTACGGTCCAGTCTCACTGACCTCACAGAACCTCATGCCTAACGCCCCTACCACAAAAAAAAAAAGAAAGGAAGATTGGCTGCACCTGTCCCAAAACCACATTCACCATCACCATTACAATCAATTATATATTCCAGGAAATCGTAAAACTGATTCTTTGTTGCGTAGAAAACTCCCTATTCATATCATGAACAGGTGGAGCAATGAATAACTTCAATTTCCCTCTTCTCTCCAAATATTTTCGAATTTCCCCGTGGACAGGACACATGCAAGGCTGGATTTGCTACCTATAAACCAAATGCAGTTCTTTGTCTTTCTCTATCACATACATACACACACCAACCCCACCTCTCTCTCTCTCTCTCTCTCTCTCTAGTGGGTGCGTGTGTGTTCGCGCGAGGGAGTGCGCTTGAACACGCTGAATATCACGCTGAACAGCTGCTGCAAACCACACACCAGGCCTCGTTTTCCCATGCATATATTGTGATGAGATCGAAAGCTCAAACACGGCTCCCAATCCTTATTCTCTTCAGCCTTCAAACTCAAAGATACCGCAACTTCTTGTGTGCTTCCAAGTCATTTCAATATTATCTTATCATGAAGTGGGACTACTAGCTATTAAAAAATAACGTATGTATACGTATTAGTTTCGCTTACTAAAAAACATTGTATTTGAGCTTTTTACTAACTGCACATAAACCTACATATACGAACTTACTTTTAATTCTTTAATCAGTAGGATAACTAAAGGGTTGTGGATGCATTAAGTACATGAAGAGGGAAAATAAGAAAGACTAGTCCACGACGATGAGTCTACTGATCTAGATACAAAACATGAATCAGTCTTACTACTTTGCACTCAAGAAATTCTTGTGCTAAACACAATTTCCGTAACAATGCCTCGGAAATCAAAACCTTCACATGACAACGCCCCATTACGTGTGTTGAAGCTTCAAAGAATTCGAACAAAATATGATTAAGCTGCGACTCAACCTTTTCATGTGGAAATCGAATGCAGTTGTCTTTGACTTCCTTTTTTCGAAACACCGCTGCTCGGGACACTGGAACTGTTTCTGCCCCTTGGATTCAGCCGGCAAAAGGTCTCTGGATACTTGCAGTTTCCATATTTGAAGAAGCCACAATAAAGGAATATTCAAGGCGAGTAGGAAAAGGATTAAGACATCTCTCTCTCTCTCTCTCTCTCTCTCTCTCTCTCTCTCTCTCTCAACAGAGATAAAAGAAGTCACAAGGCTTTACCTCTTCTTTCAAAAGTTGCCAAACCCAGAGTTGCAACTTTCATTTAAGAGCGGTCTACCTTGTGATGGCTTTCGACAATACCCGAAACTCGCGGGATAGCGCAAAAAACGTTTTACGTGTTTGGCTTGTGAGCTGATTTATACCATTTAGTTTGTTATCATTTACTTTTCGCAGAATTTCAACTCTTTCGTTTTAATAAGATTGCGAATGTTGACATGAGTCAGAGATCCAAGTGATATTACTTTGAAACAAATATATAGATCAACTAAGGTTTTTTCAAAACTCTTTTTATCAGACATGCACCCATATGTACAGTGTATATATATATATATATATATATATATATATATATATATATATATATATATATATATATATATTTATACATACACACACATATATATATATATAAATATGTGTATATATATATATATAAAAGCTGAGAGAGACTACACTAAATAAATACTAGAGTGTTAACATAATAAATGATATGGCAAAAAGATTCCATAATTAACAATTTATCTTCTCTAAGCGCCTGGAAGTTTTTATACCGCTCTTGATTTACAAGACCCAATAATATAAAATCACATACATACCCTTACTATTACATGAGAGAGAGAGAGAGAGAGAGAGAGAGAGAGAGAGAGAGAGAGAGAGAGAGAGAGGTGTTTGGACAACGGTTTAATAATCTTTTAAAAATAACATAAAACAAAGGCTCACAATATAATCCTCCCATATCATGAAAAGCATCGTGCTTTATTTTCGCTTTGGTCAGGAGCAAAGGCCACTGGGATGAAAAATAAAACAACAGACGATCATATACGAAAATAACTATTTTCCTCCGGCACAAAACGAGAGAGAGAGAGAGAGAGAGAGAGAGAGAGAGAGAGAGAGAGAGAGAGAGAGAGAGAGAGAGAGAAACTCCTGAAATCGCAACGTCACGCGTTGAAACTGTGATGAAAATCATCCAAAACTCTGAATGCCTCCTGGCTGGTGTCATATCCAAGTTTCGAAACATGTCATCATTTATGGCGCACTACACTGGTTGTGCCACGCACCGTTTCACTCTGACAGAACCACCTCGTTTGTATCAGTGCCATTTTGAGGTGTGGATATTATACGAACAATATAGAGATTTATTCTGAAAAGCAAAAGCGTTTCTCTTCTATCACCGCCCATTATCGCTTTTCAACAACTGTGTCCTTTTGGGATTGAGCCACACAAACATGACTTACCATACTCCAACATTTTCGGGCAAGGAAATATTTCCTACATATGATAGTGAGTGCCTGCGCGCGCATGTCTAACCTACAAAGGCCACCTGCAAAAAGTCACCACATCCGAATAAGGTAGCTCTCGCCATGCAATGCAAAACCAGAATCCCAGCTTGTAAGCCAATACTTGTTGACGATTACACGCTCAAAGTCCCTTGTAAGAGATATCTCAGTTCTGTCTTTTGTAACAGCACCAAATGTAACACTGAATAATGAGACATCCTAAATTACCTACTGTACAGTGGAGTGGTTAGGACTGAAGTTCAATTATTGTTAGGGTTACATAAACATAACTAGATGTTTTACAATATACAATACCTACAGATTTTATACACCCATTTATCTATCAACCGGTTAAAAACCCATCCATTCTGCATTTGACTATACTTGGAAAATACTGACATATTTATCAAAATAAAAGGAAGTTTTTCCTGCAAAGCAATTCAGGGCAAAGTAGCGATACCAAAATATAGCCATCTTCTTTGCTTAAAACTCAAAAATTATATGAAGAAGCAATGTCCACACATAAACCTAAGGATTCAAAAAAAAAAAACGAAAAAAATTCATAATACTGTTACGCAAAAACAAATTTAAGTATGAATATTTCATCTATAGTAACTTTCATAAACAAGCATATTATTGTTCTTCACATAAAAATGTCCAGTGCTTGCTTGTACTGCTACAGTTATTATCTCCTGGAGAGAAATATGAGTTATTCATAATTTCTCTATCCAACTACAAAGGCCCAGGTTCATCTACAAAAGCCAGGTCGAATCCTGGCCGGTTTAGATGTATTTATCAATTATAATTCCATTGGGTGTATGTTTTATTTCACATGGTTTAGCGAACTCGATATTAAACTATATTGTTGTGGTTTAGTACTTATGAAGATATATATTTACACACACACATATATACATATATATATATATATATATATATATATATATATATATATATATATATATATATATATATATATATATATATATATATATGTATATATATGTATGTATATATATATATGTATATATATACATATATATAGTGTATACACATACACACGCTAAAGAGAAAGGTAAAGAACCATTCCCTACCTTCCGTACATTAAAGAGAGAGAGGCTGTGGTCCCCTTCTTCCTTTCCCCAATGTCCCAGATTTTCAAAAGAGACGCGAGCGGAATTTCACATTTCTATAAAAAAAAAAATAAAAAATGTGAAGGAGTCCCGATAGATATTCCTGTGCGTGATCTGAAACCAATGAAACTCTGGATATCTCAATTCTCAGCTGCCGCAACATCAGTCAGAGAGAGAGAGAGAGAGAGAGAGAGAGAGAGAGAGAGAGAGAGAGAGAGGAGAGAGAGAGGATGAGATGTCCTTGACGGTTATGGAAAAATCCACTGGGCCACAAATTGTCTGGAGTTATACAGATAAAATAAAAGAAAAAGTTTCCATGTTTCACGGAGCAGATCAAAATATGAAAATTGGGGTACGTGAAAACAATATAGATTTATTAGTGCAGGTACATCAACTTAGGATCGCAGGTCTCTTAAAATAATGATTATATACATAAATCAAAGCAGGTTAAAATTAATATAAAAATATTTAAAAATGACGTTAAAAATACACGTCTCCCAGATACAAGTATGTATGTCTTGATTATTCGCAGGTCAAAAACAGTCTGGAAGTTTTCCAAAACCGAGTCGATGGAAGATAACGAGGTTTACACAACAGATCTCTGCCAAGACATGCGCACAGATTGCAATGCAGAAATCGACATCAATTTAAAAATCCTACGATGCCTTTTTTTGAATTAAAAATCCAACACCTTTTTCTTCTCACGTTACACGTGCTACCTTGAGCCTCTTGTAATGGTCCCAGTGTTAAAAAATATGCAAGGTTCCAGCTGAATGGATTCTTATGATCAAACTTGCGACCAGATGGAGCGACGACAATGAGAATACCAGCTGCAACCAAAGGTATTATGAACATGCACTCGTAGATGCATACATACAAGCACAAATATATATATATATATATATATATATATATATATATATATATATATATATACATACATACAACACAAATATATATATATATATATATATATATATATATATATATATATATGTGTGTGTGTGTGTGTGTGTGTGTGTGTGTTCGTATGAAGGGTTCTCATAAAATACCAAATGATCAAAGGAGTACTGTATCTATATTTATTACAGGCGCCCACAGAGAGAGAGAGAGAGAGAGAGAGAGAGAGAGAGAGAGAGAGAGAGAGAGAGGTTTTTTATACAAACTAAGTGAATAAAGAAAATAAATGACAGCCACTACAAACAAAGCAATGAATTCTACCATGAGAACAATGTTGAGAAAACGGGAAAGTCACCTGGTAGCTGGGAAAAAAAGAGCAAAGTACCACTAACCATGGAGCCTCTTCACATGGACCACCGCGTGGTGATGCCATAAGGAGGAGGAGGAGGAGGAGGAGGAAGAAGAAGCAGAGGAGGAGTATGGAGGAAGAAGTGGAATGCTGAACTGAGGTGAAGGAACGAGGAGCAAGGACATGAGGGTGACGTCCTGCAAGAATGAGAGAGAAAGAAGGAAAGAAGGAACCAGGAAAGGAAGGAAGGAAGGGCAGTGGCGGGGGGGGTTAGGGGGAGGAGGAGGAGGAGGGGCAGGAGGAGACAAGGAGGAGAATGGATGGAGGTGTGAGTGAGTGTGTGAGTGAGTGCGCGTGTGTTAGTGAGTTGATGTGCGCAGCATTTGGGTGGTGTCAGCAAGCAGGAATGCGAGAGAGAGAGAGAGAGAGAGAGAGAGAGAGAGAGAGAGAGAGAGAGAGAGAGGGCGTTGTCGTTCTATCCTTTCACAGGCATCCCATCCTTTACCCTGCTGTTCGACCTTACACACTTGTTGCTACACGACGAGTCCAGTACGTTAGTATGAGGGGTAAACTAGTAAAAGTACCGGTATTGACCGTCAAGAAAGGTGGAGCCTTGTTGTCACATTTCAGCTCGCTCGCACACACACACACACACACACGTTATATATATACATATATATATATATATATATATATATATATATATATATATATATATATATATATATATATATATATGTATGTATGTGTTTACGTATTATGTATATTATGTGTATGTATAGTATGTATATGTTGTGCCCCGACGATGCGTGAATAAACAACACGAGAAACCGCTTGGTACTGAACTTCTGCCTGTCATTTTCCTGTGGTATTCGCTTATATTATATATATATATATATGTGCGTGTGTGTATTTGTGTGTGGAGGGGGAAGGGGGTTCAATATTTCCAAATGTGAAATAAAGAAGGCTAAAAGAACTATTTTCAAGGCAACTAACTCGTTTTTCATATAACCACGTCTTTCCACTGGTGAACGGTCTGAACACTTGTCACATCAGTTACACCTGCATCAACACCTACACACCTGGTTTCCACTGCCAGGTGATGTAGACTTCGTCCTGGCCGCACCATACGCCCGAAATAGTGATAATGTTTTCGTGGTCGTCATTCAATTTGCTTTTCTATAAATTTTTTGGATTTAACATACTGTACGAGTTGACATACTCACAGTTACCCATTCACCCGCCTACCCACATACACGTACAGACACACACACATATATACACACACACACACACACACACACATATATATATATATATATATATATATAATATATATATATATATATATGAAATAGTCCTTTCAATACATATACAGTATATATATATATATATATATATATATATATATATATATATATATATATATGAAAGTCCTTCCAATATATATATGAAATCGTCCTTTCCATGAACATTGTCGCTTGAATGTTACAACCATATTCAAAAGATTTGCATTAAACAACTGAAATATCTAATGACATTGAACTTGAATGGCCAACTGTCGAATTAGCAAGTTGTCCAGAGCAAAGAATGAAAGTTATTGATATATTTTCCAGTAATGCTAAATAATCAATTAGTAATTCATTGACGCTGTTTCACATAAGAACTCCAAGTGCATCAGCTGCTTCCCAGACATGGTGACGAACGCCAGAGACACTAGAGAATACTCTATTAGTATTTACCGACAGTAACTCCCCATCAATATTGTAATTCCTTTCTTTGTGACTGACCACTTCCTCGTTACTCATGACCCAATACCTTCCGTTGCATAATGAACCGGTACAGTCGAGAACCGATGAGTCACCTGACAACTCTACCCGAGCGATGCTCAGGCTCTTGCAAAACCGTCACATGATGCATCGGTTGCACAGCGCTCTCTCCAGCATCGAACTCCCCCAGCCACCCCACTGAGGCGGGGCAGGATGCATGCGGATCGCTTTGCACTGACATCCTTCAACAGGTTCGCCACGGCCCTGGACATGGCATAAGGTATTCCTCATAAGCTGGCTTTTCGTTGGATGGCATTAAACAGCTCGAGGAAGATTGTTCCGGCTTTCTCACAACCTTTCCTCAGCTTTGCTGTTGTGATTTTGCCTGTTACGTTTACTGTTGTGATTTTGGCTGTCACCTTTACTGTTGTGATTTTGGCTGTTATATTTACTGTTGTGATTTTGGCTGTCACGTTTACTGTTGTGATTTTGCCTGTTATATTTACTGTTGTGATTTTGGCTGTCACGTTTACTGTTGTGATTTTGCCTGTTATATTTACTGTTGTGATTTTGGCTGTCACGTTTACTGTTGTGATTTTGGCTGTTATGTTTACTGTTCTGTTTTGGCTGTTACATATAATGTTGTGTTTTTGGCTGTTACGTTTACTGTTGTGTTTTGGCTGTTATGTTTACTGTTCTGTTTTGGCTGTTACATATACTGTTGTGTTTTTGGCTGTTACGTTTACTGTTGTGTTTAGGCTGTTATGTTTACTGTTGTGTTTAGGCTGTTACGTTTACTCGTGTTTTTGGCTGTTCGAATCAAATCACCTGATTTTGTTGGATTATCTTCTTGCGTTTATTCATCCACAATCACTCTTTTGTAATGCTGTCCTCTGTCCTCTTACCCGAGTCCTAAAATAAATACTTTTGCAGGTCTGAGATCAAATCTGTAACATGAACTGCCTACGGAAAATCACCCTTTTCGCTAACTTTCAGTCATTACGACGATTATAAATCATCTATTTTTCGCAACTTCAAACACTAGTCTAGAGCAAACCTGCGTCATCACTATTTTTGACAAACGGCAAAACCTTACCACAAATATCCTCGATAAACTTGGCTGGTTAAGTGCTTTCTTTATAAGGACAAGATAAAACTGGCAAGTTTTTACGCCCTTCTCTACATTGCTGCATATAACTAGACTGACACTTGCAAGCATAAATATAAGAGATATTTTACATTGCCATTGTTACAAAATAACACACCTACACATGGAGAGAGAGAGAGAGAGAGAGAGAGAGAGAGAGAGAGAGAGAGAGAGAGAGAGAGAGAGACTGTAGACACGTTTTCCGCAAAAGTTAGCGCTCAACAGTTACTTTAAATGTCAAGAGCCAAGCATGCAACATCCACAAAATACATGAGGCATCAATTTCGGGCGAATGTTATCATGCCTTAGCGAAGTTTATTCAAGTTAATAAGCGTTAAACAATTTCATAATAACCGGATTACACATATAATTAGACAACGGATCTCTTCATTTATCTACTTCTTTTTCTTTTACATTCTAATGCAGCGCCACTGTATAAAAACAAAATCACCAGTAACTTGGCCGCACCATATTCAACGTACACACACACACATATTTACATATGCGTCTATACACACACACACACACACACACACACACACACACACATATATATATATATATATATATATATTATATATACATATATAATGTGTGTGTGTGTGAGAGAGAGAGAGAGAGAGAGAGAGAGAGAGAGAGAGAGAGAGAGATAGTCCCCAAACACGTCAACAGATCTTTGCATGAAAACAACCTTCGGCGATATAAATTTAAAGTCACAGGGTTACAAACCATGTCAAATTAAATCACTCGTTATTATGCAATGCAATTATGTTTTGCAATTTACACTGATACGGTTCTCGTTGGTGCATAACATTACAAAGATGCAAAACAAAACAAAAAAATCACTACCAATCGTCAGAAGCAACAAACAGCATCCTTATCAGTATGAGAGCCACGATGTTTTCTGTTCAGCATGTGGTTTTATGTTAGATGAGGAAAAACAGGAGCAATCCGAGAACGATGCACATGGCATAGTAACAATGTCCATCACCAACCCCTGTAACAACGTTACAGCGTCCCCCTTAGGGGAGGTAATGCCGTCACTGCACCTCATGCGGTGCACTGTAGGCATTATTTAAGGTTCTTTGCAGCGTCCCTTCGACCTCTAGCTGTAACCCCTTTCATTCCTTTCACTGTACCTCCTTTCATGTTCTCTTTTTTCCATCTTACTTTCCACCCTCTCCTAACAACTGATTCATAGTGTAACTACGTGGTTTTCCTCCTGTAACACCTTTCAAACCTTTTTACTGTCAATTTCCGTTTCAGCGCTGAATGACCTCATGTGTCCCAGCGCTTGGCCTTTGGCCTAAATTCTATATTCTATTCTAACACCATAGCGTCGAGGAATCTTGTGAAATAATGTTTATATTCAAGCACAGAATTTGAATGAAAAATGTCAGATGCATTTCTTTCGCGGGCTTCCCAAGAGATTCGAGGGAACTGGTGCATCACATGCTTTATGCTACCTGGAAAAGCCTCCATTTCTTCATCATTAGCGGCTTACTAATCGTTACTGTTTTGAGGAACTGAGGCTGGGAAAGGAGTTTTGAAATCTCATTGGTAATAACTCTTGCAATGTCGTAAACATGACGTCGAAATATTCCTAAAGACTGACAAGAAACTTTCTGCATCACGACATCTCGTTAATGACGTCGGAAGCGAAGGTGTGGGAGGAAGAAGGTGAAATGAATCATACAAAAACTAGTGTTCAAGTAAAAGGTCAAAGGAAATATCCAAGCTCAATCATACCGTTATGTTATGAGTGGATCACGAAAAATCCTCTTACACAAGACATCAAGAGAGCCTGACCCCGCTGAACAACGCTGCCACCCATACCCACTCTCTGCATAGGGAAAAATGCCCTCATCAGACGTACCCAACACATACGAAGGACAGCCTTCGCATCATGCCCAGCAATGACGCTGTCAGCTCTAAAATAGAAATTTCTTGTTGCATACTTGCCACCAGGTGGGCTCCCACTCATTCTGAATGTGAAAAGAACGCGATTGGTTTTTTCCGGCACGGACCTAGAAGGTTTATGTAATAGTGGGATGGCACTCGTTAATTGGGAGAGACACCACTCCCTTAAGTCCTCCATAAAAAGAGAGGGGGAAGAACTGGGGGTCGGCGAGGCCCTGAGTCTCGCCCATTAAAGGGTAACATTCATGAGAGTACAAAAAGGGCGCAGTTTTAGTGGATTCCCCTGAGATTAGTTTAATGATCACTCAGGTCAGCGGTAATGTCAACGTGTCCCTCGCCTTCATCGACGTCGAACCTGAATGCTATTCCGAGGACCACGCCAACCAATTTCTCTGCCAAAATATATTTTGGTCAATTCTAAAACTAATGAACTTTTTCTTTCATTCCACCGCTAATTAATGACTGGTGTTGAAAACGCTTCCAACCAGAATTTCAATTATGACCTAATCAGTAATAAACTCGAGTCAACCGTTGGAAAAATGCCAATATCTCTTCAGTAATTCGTTCAAGTTCATCAGGTTTATATTTGAAGAGCTAAATAATTGCATGCGAACGAGGTTTACTAAGTTTATTTAAAATGATAATTCATATTACAAATTATTTCATATAATAAAATGTATTGCCTTGTTATAAAAAATCCCCTACGCGATTTTGACATCTGTTAGTTTCCTCGGAGCTATCAACTCCGTTTCCATGTCTTCCGCACACACACACACACACACAAAGAAAAAACATGGCCAAGCACATCGTTTTCTTAATGGGGTCTGTGACATTTACCTATATAAACGAAGCTTTAAATTCATACATAAATGTATAAAATGTATAATTACAAAAAAAAAAAGTGAGAAGACCAGTAAATGACCGCAAATTCCCAGAGCGGCCAACGTCTTTCAGCAGAGGAGAAGCTGTCCATAAACAGAGAAGCAAAAGCTCATAAAGCATTCATGTAAATGTTCATAATAAGCACATTCAATCTTCGTAAAAGCGGCGATTCCCTATTACCCGAACTCACACAGATAGAGAGACGTCCGGTCATCTGCATAACAATGGGGAAGGAAAACCAACTCCAACCATGATTCAATTCTCTTCATAAAAGGGCTCAGGACGGGGATGGGGTAAGTGCGGGGGAGGAAGAATGGGGGAATGGAGAATGGGGACAAGAAAGATATGGGCAGGAGGAGCCTCCATCAACTAATTATGCGTTAGTGTTGCCTCTTCAATGAAAGGAAACGTTGCTCCGTTCTCTATCCACCATTTCAGTTTCAGGCAGGGCCATTTGCTAAGTATATTCCTGCCAAAGTTCAATCAGCTAGATTACTAGTGTTGCTGACTGCGTTGAAATGCTGGTCCCAGACTGGATTATATTAGCATCGCACAGAAAATTCAAATCTTGATAATGCGACATTGAAAAGCACGCAAGATGGAAAGGTTAAGTATTGCGAACCCATTCAAGTATCTGAAATACAAGGGCATTTGACAGATGGCCACTTCCTTACTTACCATCAACAGTAGTATTAATGGTTTCTGTAGCAACGATTCAATATTCGCTGTCTTCCAGCAATAAAAGCATTACTTCATAATACATTTCAGATAATATTTTTTATCATGATTTATGAGTCACCATTACTTTATTTATTTCTGCATCCATGCACCAATCGCTGTGTACTTCAAATTTAGGGAAATCTGTATATTACAATTGGTAAAAGTTATATTTTCAAGTTCCCTGGATTTTCACTTCAACATTTTCATGCACAAGACTGGTTCAACTTTCAGCCTACAATAGGTGTTGCCTACATATTTCTTAACCAAGAAAACTATTCGGAGAAAACAATACACGACCCTTAACTATTTCCGAGACCAACGACAGTGAAATTTCCCTTCGCAGTAGCAAGGAAAGACCCTTAAAAGACTGCGAACTCCTAATTGTCATATACGATTACAAACGTACACATATTCGAGTCAAGCTTTCTATTATAAAAAGCTGGCATTCTCCTTCAGAATGCCACCACGAGGAAAATCGTGAAGATGGAGACTGTTATCATATGGTTTTTTGAAGTAAAATTATTTCTAGTTCGTTTTGACAATCTAGAAAGGCTGACAAGAAAAACTGTCACTTGGACAAGTTTCCCTCACTATTCAGCTAACCATGATAAAAAGAGAATCAGTATATACGCATAAGGAGAGCCCTTTTGCACTTCACTTCGTAGCTCTCTCTTTGCCCTTCGATTTTCTGCGGGTTTACGCGACACAGCAAACATCCAGGTTGGCCCAAGAGCCTCATTTTCACACCTCTTCCATGAAGGCAGCTCCCTTTGCCTTGTACCATCGGGCGTCTTCTTTACACGACACACACTCTCTTGTTTTCCAAGACAACAACAAGGTCCGACAAAACAAACGTCCCTCCTCCTCCAGCCCATCCAAGTAGTGTTAATATTTAATTACACGGTTTCTGAAGAATCAGCTCCTTCACTGAATCGCGATTGTTCTAGTTCATAAAGTATACTTTCGTAACTCGACATAATCAGCCCAATCATACTCTGCTGTACCCTAAAAATCACCAAGGAAGACGGGTCTCTCTAGATAAAGCCATGTCTCGTGAATCCTCTGCTCTCTTCAAGAACACCGTCACGTAATTTTTATCATTAGAAATACTCCCCTCGAATTTTAATGTTCAGTCCTTGGGAATCAATTCACATGAATCCCCTTGCTTTCATAGCTAAAATTCGCCCTGCCAAATTTACCCGTCTTTGTCAGAGAGACCACTTCCCTACAGTTTCATCATAAAATTTCAATGTTCATTTAAGTTTCCTGTCACTAAACTCCTGTCATTACATAATCCACCGTTTTCATCTGAGGTCCTACTGCCCTTTAATTCCTCTATTTTCATCCTTGAACATCGTCACAGAGTAAGCCTATTTGACCTTAGGAAAACGACACGCTAATTTGGGATTCCCATCTGGGGATCGCTCTCATTAAGGAGACCACACTTTTAAAATTCTCTTGTTCTTATAAGTTCATGCCTTCCGAAATCTCTCGTTCTCATCAGGGGTATCTGCCATACTGAGTTCTTGCATTCTCATCACGGATATTACATCTCCCTAATTCTTTTGTTCTCATCAAAAGTATCAATCCCTCTTAATTCCTTGTTCTCATCAAGAGTATCACTCCCTAAAACTCCTTGTTCTCATCAAGAGTATCACTGCCTCGTAATTCATTGTTCTCATAAAGAATATGACACCCTCTTAATTTCTTGTTCTCATCAAGAGCATCACAATTTTTGTTCTTGTTCTCATCCCAGGTACCTGTCATCCCGAATTCTTGAGCTCTCAACACAAATAGTACACTTTTCTGTTTCTCTTGTTCTCATCAAGGGTATCACATCTTTTTAATTCCTTATTCTCATCGGGCACATTACACATCCACCCCTAATTCTCTTGTTCTCATCAGGGGTACCAGACATCCTGAATTCTTGTGTTCATATCGCGGACATTGCATCTCCATAATTCTCTTCTTCCCATCGAGGGTACCACATCTTGCGAATTCTCTTGCACACACCAAGGGAAACAAGCAACGAACACCTGCTCTCACCGTGGGAAGCCGTTCCGTGGTTCAAGGAGGGACATTCTTGAACAGCGAGAGTCACTCTCTGGAAACACTGCTAAGGTGCTCTTGAAAGAGAGAGAGAGAACCCGAAGCTGCATTCAACGTGAACCTAAAAGAACTTCCATCGAGCACAACTTTCTTGCTATTGCCGTCGTTATTAAAATTTTTTTATTTAAAATATAAAGGTTCATGACTTGGTCGTCTACCAGCGGGAGTTGTCACTGAAATAGTTGTGGAGCCATAATGCGGAAAGGAAAGATACCTGTTATATATATATATATATATATATATATATATATATATGTATATATGTATATATATATTTATATATATATTTATATATATACACACATGTACATATACATACATATATATGGGCCACGTATATTTATGTGTGTGTATATATATATATATTTTATATACATATACACACATAAATATACGTGGCCCATATATACATATGCATATATTCATATATATATATATATATATATATATATATATATATATATATATATATATATATATAAACTGTATACACTGGAACGCCTAGTTAGTTTGTGAGGCTTAACAAAAATACTAAAATACTGTGATCACGTTATAATCCGATTACTGGGATTATGCCATTAAGATCACTGTGCTGAGCACAGCAATAATAATGATGACTGCAAAACCAACTACTGTATATCAAAAGCAGTAAAAACAATAACAACATCAATCAGATTATAATTTGATCACAGTAGTTTCCTCGGTCATCAGAAAATAACTAGGAATTTGTAGGCTATACATATGTATATTATATGTATATATACATTTATATATTAGTTATCTTTTCTTTCCGCCTCCTTATTCTACAATACAGGTCTGTTTGAAATTAAAACGAAAAAGTCTTGATAGAAAGAGTCAAGCGGAATTAATTTAGTTTTATCGCTACGCCCTCACCCTTTACGGAAACATCGTCAGCTCTTTTGGGTAGAAAAATCGCATGTTGGCGGGACTGAAGGAAAAGGCTCTAATCAGATAAAAAACAATCATTAAAACTATATAATGTGTTACATACAGTATTTTTGTCATATAAATATATACATATAAATAAATGTATATATATTATATATATGTCACATATACAAATAGCAATATCTATAACTGTATATATATATATATATATATATATATATATATATATATATATATATATATATATATATATATATGTCTGTATGTAAATATATAAATATATATATATATATATATATATATATATATATATATATATATATATATATATAATATTTTCACGATTATGTTTGACAAAAATACTCACACACACTCACACATATTAGCTTCCGGCTTCTGTAACTATTCAGTTTCTTACCACATTTCTGCGATGAGGTTATTGAAATCAAGGGCACAAGAATAATAGTCACTGAAAAGACAGCATTTGAAACAGTAGGATCTTCATCATCTTACTGCATGAATAAATAGCTGGAAACGAAGTACTGCTGTTCGCCCTCGATGGGGGAAGGGTCCAAAAAATATAACCTAAAAACAGGGCGGTTCCAGGTCACTCAAGTAGATGATAGCTTCTGCCAGGTCATTTCTCTGTGTCGTTGTAGCGACTGCAAATGACTCCCCAGGACAACCTGTGACCATAATATCTACCTTTGATTGCTAATGACCAGCATGTGCATCCAAACCGCAGGACTGCTCCCACTCTTCACGAGCTGCAGAAGTTCAATGATGACACTGCAATCTCGAGTAAAAATCGTGTCTCAGGAGAAATCATCTCTGGGAAGGAGGTTGTTACCGGCCAATGAAGAATTAGAGGAATTTATTTCTGGTGATAGAAATTCATTTCTCTTTATAATGTGGTTCGGATTCCACAATAGGCTGTAGGTCCCGTTGCTAGGTAACCAGTTGGTTCTTAGCCACGTAAAATAAATCTAATCCTTCGGGCCAGCTCTAGGAGAGCTGTTGATCAGCTCAGTGGTCTGGTTAAACTAAGATATACTTAAATTTTTTTAACAATGACAGAAATGTTTCCAAGATGATATCTGCTGTATGATCCGAACTGCTTGCACTCGAAATATCATATGCATTTCGGAAGGACAGCTAGAGTGACACATTCATATTACAAAAGTCCGGTGTGTCACACCTATCAGTGGCCATATCCCAAAATTTGAAAATAATGCAAAAACTCCTTAGCGATCCTAGAGATGATGTGATTAGGCAGATATCTTTAGGGACTTGACGTCAGTGGGAAAAGAGCACCACCTTTCACCAGCTGCGATGAGACATGATTGGAGTTTGGGTAAAAAGTGCTCTTGACCACTTAAAAGAAGTTCATAATAAAAATTGCCGATTTGCAGTGCAAAATTAAACAAGTAATAAATGCGCCGAAGTGTCTTCGGCGCAATCGATTTTCTTTACAGCGTATGAGCAGCGCCCATGAAACTTTCAGTCACGGCCCGGTGGGGGCTTATCTTATAGCGTTGCCAGACGTATTATCACGGCTAACTTTAACCTTAAATAAAATAATAACTGCTGAGGCTAGAGGGCTACTATTTGGTGTGTTTGATGATTAGAGGGTGGATGGATGATCAACACCAATTTGCAGCCCTCTAGCCTCAGTAGTTTTTAAGATCTGAGGGCGGACAGAAAAAGTGCGGACAGTAAAAGTACGGACAGACAAAGTCATGTCAATAGTTTTCATTTACAGAAAATTAGAACTAGTCTTTGCGAATAAAATTCTTAAACCCTACAGCGTGGTTAGGTAAAAAATATATCCATGCCTTGGATGAAAACTCATTCAGAAGTTCAAGCTTAGCTTACTTCTACGTCGGGAATTACAGAATGACCAACTTTCCCACTGTCGGGGACTTTTTGCTGAATTAACAAACCATTCCTGATTGCGATGATTTCAGTCTCAAATCATGGCTAAACTAATGTAGTCTTTTGTCCTCTCATATTACTCTGATATGCCTCAACAATTAGGTGCGGAAAACGGTTGAGTATTTGATACCAAAAAGAAAAACTTTCCTATTTGAAATCTTGTATTACTTCTTTTTATCAGCTCTCCATCTCACCTCTGCAACTGCATTTTGCTAGTTCTTGTAATATTACTTTAGACATGAGTCGGGAGTTCCAGTTAACCATCCATTAATGAAATTTATTTCCTGAAACGTCATTCTCCGCCTTCTCCTGTATTTTCTGATTCATTCAACCTGCCTCTTTTCTGGGAGTGGAGATTGATAATTACGTAAGAAAAATCTATTACCTCTCGCTTTTCACCTCTAGGTCCCAGTTTGTCTTTGGCATATAAAAAAATATTCTAAAAAATCTGATGCGATCTAAAAACACTTTCTAAAAAATCTGATGAGATATTTTCCTGTTATTCTGCAGCACTGATTACCTGGGACTTGTGCGACTCACACGCGTGTAAAAGATTATTAAGTATAAAAGTTGTAGATAGTTTAAAAAAAGGATGAGGTTTCGCAACGCCCACTGTAAAAATGCCGTGCATATTATGACAAGGACAGCCACCGCGCCATATCACATTATCCACTTATGCATCACTTCACTAGGAGATGCAAAACTAGCCGTCTGCTTGTTCTCTCTCTCTCTCTCTCTCTCTCTCTCTCTCTCTCTCTCTCTCTCTCTCTCTCTCTCCTCCTTTCTTCTGTGAATACATACATACATACAGACATACATGCATAATGTATATATACACATATATATACATATACTGTATATATATATATATATATATATATATATATATATATATATATATATATATATATTATATATACATAATATATAAATACAGGCACATGCACATATGTACCCTGTATCCTCTCATGAACAGTCCCTAAACATCTGTCATATATCGAGATGAGATTGCTAGCTCAATAACCTGTCAAGTGGACCGCGCCTGGCATTACTTGGTGGTCACCTAACCAGGTACTTATCAGAACTTGTACTGCATATTAATGTTGTGCATGCAACATATATATATATATATATATATATATATATATATATATATATATATATATATATGCTATGAACAGTTAAGTTGTGTTTCCTTGCTTTTATTCCTATCTGTCCAACCAGTTGGGGGAGCAAGTTTTCCAAAGAAACAGAGTGGAAAAGGTTCTTCTCTTGACGCTGATTCGGCCAAGCGGGCTCAAAACGTGCCATAAGTCGATTTTTTTTTCCTCACCGGAATCCGAAAGAAATTGTAACATCATGAAGTGGCGGAAAATCGGTAATTTTCGAAAGTAATATATTTTCGAAATCTCAAACCTGATTACATGCGTTTACCGAACTGATTATTAATTGCGTTTTGGTAGAGAAATTGGTCACAGCAACATTCCTTAACGTATATATTACCGGACTCGGAATATTTCGCTCTGCAGACGTTCAAAAATTTTAACCACATCCTCTTCGAGGAAAACCGGCTAAGAGCATTCCTGTCTGCAGGCGTGGGTGGCCGACCAGAACGACGCCTTAAATGCGATTCAGATAACTATAAATCCGCAGGAATAAAAAAAAAAAAAAATGAATAAAAAAAGAGGAGAGAAACGCGGAAAAATTTTGAAAACGGAACCGTCCAAAAGTACTAAATATGGTGAAGGAAAAATAAAAAAAGGTAAATCCGCAAAGCGCGAGATAAATTTCAGATGATGAAAAGAAACATTTGGGGAATAGGTGCAAATGGCAACAATAAAGAAAACGATAAAAACGAAACAGAAAAGTCTGCAACTCCATCTGTCAGAATATTTCCCAAACGAAAAAAAAGTTGCGTTCATATACTCCTAAAACGTTATTTCATTCTCTCTCTCTCTCTCTTAACAGTTGCTTTCAATAAATCTTACGAAAATGCCAAATCATTGTGGATGGTGTTGAAATATCAATATTCGTAAACTGTTACAAACAAAGAAACGAAGTCAGCAAAAACTAAGAAATAATGAAAAATGCGCCGAAGTTTCTTCGTCACAATCGAGTTTTCTGCACAGCGTATAATGCTATATGAAACTCTCAGCCGCGGCCCATTAAACTCTCACCCGAGGCCTATGAAACTTTCAACCACGGCCCGGTGGTGGCCTGTGTTGTTGGCACCTACAACCGTGCCAGAAACACGTTCATTGCTAACTTTAACCTTAAATAAGATAAAAACTACTGAGGTTAGAGGGCTCCTATTTGGTGTGTTCGATGATTGGAGGGTGGATGATCAACATACCAATTTGCAGCCCTCAAGATCTGAGGGCGGACAGAAAAAGTGCGGACGGAGAGACAAATAGCCATCTCATTAGTTTTCTTTTACAGAAAACTAAAAGGGTGAAAGAATTAACAAGATGGCTAAGTATGTTAACTATAATTTCCAAGAATATTTATTTATACTCCACCGAATAAAAACTTATGCAGACACAGCCATACCCATATAATTTAATATATATATATATATATATATATATATATATATATATATATATATATATATATATATATATATATATATATATATTATATATATATATATATATATATATATATATATATACATATATATATATATATATATATATATATATATATTATGTATATATATTATATATATATATATATATATATATATATATATATATATATATATATATATGTATACGTGTGTGTGTATATATGTATATACATATATTTATATACATATATTATATGTATATATATGATCCAAACAACTTAATTATATTGATACTTTAAGGTCCATATAATAAACATAAAGTAAATAGCTAATCACCAAGTAAGTCCATAAGACTAGTTTTTGAGACCAGTAAGATCTAGTGTCAGACTCTAGGTACTGCTTTCATTAAAACTTACACGTTACTTCATCTATCATAAGTAGGTATAATATAAGCTACTTCATAGTTTTGTGTGCACGGTTCTGAGCCGGGGCAAATTTTCTAGGAAGGAGTATATAATTGTTGTTGCTTTGATTAAGCTGGCTTTAAGCCAGTTCGGGCTCTTTCTTGATCATACAGTAGCCCGAAATAGGTAGAAGTCGATATGTTTGTGGTTTTGGGCTGAGGACCTTCATAAAATGACAAGGTAAGAAGCATTTTCCCGAAATGTAACCCAGTACTGGGACCTTTCCCTGAAAAATGCGGGACGCCATATCTTAAAGACTAACCCTGGAATTTTCTTGAAAGTAACCTCATTGTGTTTCGCACACCCAAATTTCTCTTAAAGTTACTAATCTAACCTAACCTAACCTAACCCAACCCGACCTAACCTACCCTAGGGGCAATACAAAAAAACCGGGCTGTTGCAATACTAGCATACATCTCAGGAATTTGCAGGAGGGAAAAAGTGGAAAGCAAGCCAACACTTCAGGTCTCCAGTGATTGTGAGCCCTTAAGTAGGCCTCGATTTTCCAGCCTTGCAATTTACTATCCAAACTCCAAAACACTTAGAGCTCTATTGTTGCTACCTGTGGTTCCAAGATTGGTCTTTACTCTGACTAAAAATATACCCCAGGCCATAAATAGGCACAGCGTTTAAGGCTTCCTATTGTTGCAGAAATAATAATGATATCAACGTCACACTTTCTGGAACCTTTGTCTTCCCATTCCTGGAATACAGCTCCGACTGGATGTCACAAACATTCCAAGAACTACTTATCGCGTCGAAACTAAAGTCTCACAATGGCCATTTCTTATTCCTAACAATGGTTAATATGATACTGAAAATTGCCATTAGATTTTCTGCTCGATCTTCCTTTTATGAATTTTGTCAAAATCAGGACATTCTACTGTTACTCATTGTTACTCACAAAACATCAGTTTCCTTATCCGGTTTGAAGTGGCCTGACCTCTCTGCCTAACCGGAGGGGTTTTTGTTCCCTTTAGGGCAAAACTGTAGAGCAGTTTTTGGGGCATTGTCGTAGATATATATTCAATTTACTTAACTGACATTCATTAGGTATCATCAATTTCATTTCTGTAAATTTAATTTTACTGTCATCACTGGTTTTCTTCATTATATCGGACGTTACAATCCGTGCATTGCTATCATCGTCATACTTAAAAAATACCCAATTTCCAGTTGCTAGTCAACAACAACAAACAGTACATGTAGATTTTGACTTGCAAGTGGAACAGCAGAGATGTTGTGTTCAAAATTATTAAGCAGAGAACCCAAAAGAAAAACATGCAACTTATTACGTTCGTTCTCCATTCACCTGCAGGAATGACGATGAGCAGATCCTGTTCTCTCCGTCCGCTTCGGCCTGAGTGCTGTCTCTCCCTATAAAAGCCTAAGTTTTTGGGAATCAATGTCTATTCTTAGCATATCACATCGGTAGCAAAATCAAACATATCCCGACTTTGGAAATATCCAAAGATATTCCAATTCCACTGTTTTGAGGTAAGGCTGATAATCAGATGTTACTCTTCGCCCTCGGTCGTGGCATTTTACAGTCGAACAAGTACCAGGTACATAATACACGGCTTCAGTCAACAGAGTCGTTATGGTTTTAACGGGACGTACTCACATCCTTTGTCGTCTGAAATTCGAAAAGTCCTCTGTCTTGTGGAGCGCGCTACTCCTACATACATACATACACACATACGTTCTTTATATATAGATACACACACACACACACACACACACACACACACACACACACATATATATATATATATATATATATATATATATATATATATATAATATAATATGTAGAGAGAGAGAGAGAGAGAGAGAGAGAGAGAGAGAGAGAGATTTTGCAGACATTTATTACAGCAGTCAGTGACAATAAAAGTGTTTGCATCAAGAGCTGAAACAGTTTTGACATGGAAAAGTTTGTGAAAAAGGGATCTAATGTTTCTGTGGATTTTAAGTATGAGAATCTGAATAATCCCTGGGAGTGCGATCAACGAAATTTCTTCTCAGAACTGAAGTTCCAAATCCTTCCGTTTCAACAACCGAATGATACCTCTTCAATACTGAAATCGCTTTAACCTGTCCTCAAGTAGCCGGCTTTACCTCTATGCTATAAACTTAGCCCGGGGAGCTGTTTTCCTTGTGTCATGGCAAGTGGCAAGTTAAAAAGTTTCATAAATAAGAGACTACATGAAAGAGTAATTCAGTTTGTCAGTGTCTTCATTCTTTGCACTTCAAGTACTACATATTGCTTTAATCTAAATTTATTTCTGCTTAAGAGACAAACATTTTATCAGTTAAAAGGGCGTCTGTTCTAAACTACACGCTTTAGCTATAGTTGTGATGGTAATGCATCACAAAATGAAATCATCGAGGAATCTAGAAATGGAGCTGTCAGTTGTAACCAATTTCAAAGAATGCTTCTTGACTCACTCACTATCTACTGATATTTTTTTTTATCTTTTATTCGAAAAATCTACACTATTTTACAGTTTTAACAGTATTACAAGCAGAATTTTATCAAAGATGACTTAAATTTAACCAATAATTAACAAATATAATTTCATCCTACCGAAATGAGGTTTTTTAAACCAGATAAAACTCAAAACATCCGTTATGAAATAATTCACAGCAAATAAAATTAAAATTTACAGATAAAACATATTTTAAGGTATGTTGAAATGCACCTCACTTTAAAACTTGCTTCCATCAGTAACAATCCCTCACGCTTCAAGTCGATTAAGAAAAGAAAGAGTATTAAAATCCATCCGCTTTGAGTACGCTGCGAGCTTTTTCACCGTATAAAAAAAATAGCTCAAGTTTTTCCGGAAGCATTATGAAATGAATCTCCTAGTAATAAAACGCGCTTAACATACCAAGCATAGCCACTACACAGTTCTAATTATAACGGAGGACGAAAGGAATGATTTATTTTGAACTAATGATAATAAAAGTAACAACAACAAGAGAAACAACAGTAGTTCCGACATCTCGTTTTCCAATGAACTCAAAATAAATGAATACTTGATGGTTTACCTTTCTTAAAACACACACACATACAATCATACATATGTATATAATACTTATATAATATATATATAATATATATATACACATACATAATATATATATATATATATATATATATATATATATATATATATATATATATATATATATATATATATATATATATAGATGGATAGACAGATAGATAGATAGATAAAATGATTGCCCAAAATAAACGACACACACAAATATATATATATATATATATATATATATATATATATATATATATATATATATATATACATATACAAACATATACATACATATATATACTTAGATGGACAGACAGATAGGTAGATAGATAAAATAACTGCCTAAAATAAACGGTGCAATTCTCCATCAAACAGCAATAACAATAACTGCAACGACTACAGCAACGACGTTAATGACAGTCAAACTGCAGACAGTAACGTCAAAAACATTGCATATAATTGGGATAATACAACGCGCTGGCGAACGAGAGAACGTTCTTGGCGAAGCAGCTCAAGCCGTCTCCATGCGATACGAGATGTTCATATAAGCGCTGAACAGGTATAAAGAAAGGGCCCGAGGCAAGGCCACCGGATGTCGATCATTATAAGAGACCACCTCGAGACACGGCAGGGACCGACATCGCCATCACTTCCAAGACATCCTGTCTTTCACATGATCAGCTCAGGTTATGAGAGAGAGAGAGAGAGAGAGAGAGAGAGAGAGAGAGAGAGAGAGAGAGAGAGAGAGAGAGAGGTAACATGGTAAGATAGCTTAGTTAACACTGAAGAAGAAGGCGAAGAGGAAGAAGAAGAGGAAGAAGAAGAAGAGGAGAGAGAGAAAGAAGTAACACGGTAAGATAGCTTAGTTAACACTGAAGAAGAAGAAGAAGAAGAAGAAGAAGAAGAAGAGAGAGAGAGAGAGAGAGAGAGAGAGAGAGAGAGAGAGAGAGAGAGAGAGAGAGAGAGCGAGAGAGAGAGAGAGAGAGAGATTGCAAGACTCTAGGGACAATTGCATTGTAAGTTTGGGTGAGGTGTCATTTCTTAGGACGGATGAGATGACGTGCGGTGCTAATATTAACTATTAACTTTCAGACTTCAAATGCAATTATTTTCATAAATACAGGCAAAAATCAAAACTATTGATGCTAATGTTACACTGGCAGTTATAGAGGTGTATATTAAGAATGGTTACTATTAAGGAAATATCTTAGCATATTGTTGCATTTCATTCAATCCAACGTTCAAAACAAGACCAGCAAGAACTATATTTTCTTCTTCTTGTTCTCAAAACTAGCGCTAATAGGACACACACACATCCTTGCTTTGCATTATTCATTACAGGCGAACACCAGCTGTCTCTACAAGAGATAATTGCTGCAAGCACAACGAGGATAATTTTATTTTTTTTACCTCATACAGATCTCTTACATTTTTTTTTATCTTTTATTTAAAAATGCTCAATGTAAAATATACAGAGCCTCCAATTACAATATTGCACGAAATCTCCTGTAACAATGTTCCTCAAATTGTTTTCAGTGCGGTACTTTAAGCCTGTCTTAAATTTGCTTTCATCATAGAACATTTACCTTATATTTAATAAAACAATTTTCTGCTTGAAGATGTGACGGCAGTATGGTTTGCAGCAGACACGGCTCCTTTCTCAGTGTAGCCCATACGGTATCAGCAGGTAATTTGGGGAGAGAAAATATAAAGCCTTCTTATAGACCAAACGCACCTTGTAGAGTGAGCTAGCAAAGCCAGGGTTGTAAAAAAGACAGCGTGAGGTCATTACGTCGGCCATAAAAACATCTACGATAGGCTGAAGACTTTTCTTCTTCTTAAATCTTCATTGCTTTCACTCGAAGGACAAACAAGGCGTTCGTTCATCATCGATTTATAATTCAACCGTCTGGAGATGCAGTCTTCTTTTTCCAAACTAAAGAAGCATAAAATTATATTCGTTTTTGGTAAAGTTAAATCAATTTTGATTAAATTCAGGTTGTAGTACTATTAAAAATGTAAAATATTGTATATTTTCTCTAATAAAAGATAAATTTTCTCTAATAAAAGATAAAAAAATAAAAAAAAGGCAAGTTTGGAGGTACTCCAAAGGCCCAACAAATACAACGTGTGGTTAATTTGCAATTAACAACATGCACAATTACCATAAGTTGAAGTAAAACGAAGATTTCAACTGTGAGCTGGAACTGAAAACATAAGCTACTTAATTCTCCCATCGAATCACAAAACTTTCTTATA
>NC_089747.1:23390000-23415000 GCF_040412425.1 Macrobrachium rosenbergii
GAGGGTGCGGGCGTTCCCACGACCCAGCGGTCACGAGTCACCCTTCTTCTTCTTTTTCTTCTTCTTCTTCTTCTTCTTCTTCTTCTTCTTCCTCCTCCTCCTCCGATTCCGATGGTAACCCTCCCTCCACCCATCACTACAGTCAGCCTCAAGGAAACGTCCGTCTCTCCCAAGACTGTATCTCAGAACACCGTCTTCATTCGACAACAAGCATTTAAAAATCAAGTGACCTTTGTTTTATAAATTCTCTTTGGGAGTTGAATTTCATTATATAACCTGGCTATTGCTAAATTATAATTTTACAGTACACATCGCATCTTCCTATCGGAAAGCATTCAGTGGTTTAAATTTCATATAAATGATTTAAACCAGATAAATTAGTTTCTCAATGAATTACACAAAAAGGAAGAATTAAAAAGGATCTATTCTGATACTTAAAATTTATTTGACCACAAATCACACCCCAGTTTCACACCATTAACGTCCTTAATGCACGGGGAAAACGGCAACATTCAGTTAGAAAAGCGGCAGAATAAAATCTTTTGTGTTTTCGACAATTCTTACAGCGTTCTTCAAAGGCTGAAAACAAATACCAACAAAGCTACCAGTCAAAGAAAATCCAATTTTCTTCGCCTTTCCGCATGCATTCTTTCCCCCCTTTTTTTTGTGTCGCAGATCAACGCGTTTTATAAAGAAAGGACTTTAGGCCTTGGAGCCACAAAAGCAAAACTAAGGACGATTCCCGGCCAATATCCTGAGAAGAGCCGACAAAGGGACGAAGCCAAAGCTCACTTCACCATGATCCAATATAAAATTCTTTTTGGCAAGACGAGACGACAGAAAGCGAAACCGGCTGAAATCAAAAGTGTAAAACGTGTAAAAGGTCGACAGTTATTGGGTAAGAAAACAATAGCAGTCGTAGTCATTTTTTGTTTTTGTTTAATGTCCGTCGCCAGAAAGAAATTCCAGACATCCTTGTATGAAATGAAAGACAAATATTGTGGAGCATAAATTTCGGTTGGCCCATTGTCCAAAAGATATTTGTTAGTCGTAATCAAATCATATATTAATTAAGCGTCACTTAACGATCATATCTACATATATTTTCCAAATTACTGTGTTTTTGTAAACCTAAAAATTAAAAGAGAGAGAGAGAGAGAGAGAGAGAGAGAGAGAGAGAGAGAGAGAGAGAGAGAGGGGGCGGGTGTCTGTCTTCATAAATATTCAAATCAATAATATTCAAAAGTGCAGATATCACTTTTCGTCAATAATTACTAAAGATTACACAGAGAGGCAGTAATTTACTTAATAAGGATCTTAATTACATACAAAATAACTCCATGTTTCATTAAAGATCCAGCAATATCTATGTGCTTCAAAACTGCGTCGCTTCAAAACTGCGTCCCTCACTTGAGCCAGTAGGTTAAACAGGTAACAACCACCTGAAAGGAACTCTGTTTTCAGTGTATCCTGTAAACGTAGGCTGGGAGAACTAACCAAACACTTACTGAAGGACTGTCTTGTCTTCGGAGATCCTTGTCATTATTACAATATCCCCACAGATCCAATCTATGCACACTCACATCCTTGAGCCAATCACCTTACGTACAATGAAGTCGTGTACCCTACGACAGTGCCGATGACAGCATTCTCTCTCTCTCTCTCTCTCTCTCTCTAAAACGTTAAGATTGACTTCTTTGTAAGAGAACCACCTCACAGAATATGGCACAATTTCTCTCTCTCTCTCTCTCTCTCTCTCTCTCTCTCTCTCTCTCTCTCTCTAAAACGTTAAGATTGACTTCTTTGTCAGAGAACCACCTCACAGAATATGGCACAATTTCTCTCTCTCTCTCTCTTTTTCTAAAACGTTAAGATTGACTTCTTTGTCAGCGAACCACCTCGCAGAATATGGCACAGTTTCTCTCTCTCTCTCTCTCTCTCTCTCTCTCTCTCTCTCTCTCTCTCTCTCTCTCTCTCTCTCTCACTAACACTGACACACCTTCCTGTCTCTACTTCACTGTTCCTTCTACCCTTCCTAACTCTTCACACTTGCCTCCAACGAAAACCTCCTCTTGATTATCACATCTCTGTCAAGGGCCAATGACACTCCTGTCACAGCAGCCTTAGCACCGGCGTTTGGAAGTGCTTTGATGTCAATCGATGCAATTGCATCTGCCATCACTAGCAATGGACCTCTGATAGATATCCCCGGCTTTAGTTATTACGCAGAGGAGTGTAAGTGACATAAGACGCTATTGAATTCGGGTTCAGGTTACCCGAAAGTAAATGTAATTTTCCAAGCTTCTTATTGCAAAATACTAAATCTTACGTTCTCTTTATGTAACAGTATGCATTAGTTTACTGATTTTCATTTTTCTTTTAGTTATTTTCTCGTCCTGGAAAATTTTGACCTTGACTGACGAGATATTAAAGGAGCGAAAAGATGACGAACAAAATCAATATTTGAGAAATGAAATTTTATCTTGATAAATATTAGAAATCTGGCCTCTTCGTTTGGGGAACAAAGTCTGGATCTCATAATAATAATAATAATAATAATAATAATAATAATAATAATAATAATAATAATAATAATAATAATAATGTTCTGGTTAACTAGAACACTGTTGGTGTTGCGACGTAGACATATAAATTCTACCCTAAGAATGTAGATACAAGTGGATGTTAAAAGGCGCATTTTTCTTTTCACCCTGGCTAAATTAAAAAGTCTTGCAACAGTAAAACGTAGTCTCTCTCTCTTTCTCTTCCCCCATCTCTCATTCCTTCGCTTTATTCTCTCAAAATACAGGTGAGTTTCGTACCATAGTATAGCGCAGCAGATGCCTCTCTCAAGTATGGGGAAGCCGCCCTTGTGTCCAGACAACACGACTAGACAGTATAGTAGGTCTCCGCCCAAGAGCAACCGCCCCCATCCCCTTTACCTTCTACAGAGGCAATCCAGCCAACGCTGAAGTCCACCCACGCTCCGAGGCACCTCCTCTTTTGTTCCCCTTCTTCTCCTCCTCCTCCTCCTCCTCCTCCTTCTTCTTCTCCTCAGCTTCAAGAGGAAAACACTTAAGGTGTTTCTCTTATGAGGTTGAGTTGCAGGTGTAACCTCGTCAGGGGCTAAAGGAGCTGTGGAATCTGAATTTGAAATATGATCCCATCTCTCCGCCGCCCACTTCCTGTACAAACACATATTAGAACGATTATGAATGAAGGACCAGTCATGTACATAATTGACCACCATCACAAGAGCATCGCTTATCAGTGCACGCTGTGTAGACATATAAAACGAACTCAACATGCACCAGAGCGTGCCACCGCCCGTAACGTCTCTAAAATATACTAAAATTAACTAATCATTATTCCTGAAAGACCACGGTTTTACATTACGACCATAAAACAAGCACTAACTCACCGCAACGCGTCTGGATGATGCTACACACGACACGCAGGAAAAACATGCGCAAATAATGGCACAAAGGAAGGGCTGAGCAACCAGATACACTGCCTTACATAAGGTTAAAGCCTAGAGTTAAGATACTATGAAATGCAACCTCGTTAACCCCTCGTTAATCTAACAATAAAGTATGCTGGTTCGTTATATCAGTCAGCATCTCAAACTCTGGCGATAGTAAGTCGAGCCTTATCGTCTGGAGATCTCTTCCAACAAAGGTAACGATAGATTCCACGACATGCGAGAGATCTTTTGTTAATGAGAACAAGCTGAGAAACTCTCCCGGCCCTCGAATGAGAACAAACGGGATGTCATTTATGCTAAAATTTATTTGAAAAACCATCTCACGACGCTCGTCCACGTCCTCTAACTCTCCAGCGTTGCTTCAGGGGTACTGCTGGGTAACGATTGCCCATCGTGTGAACGATCCCGGGTACTCACATGAACCCTACCCCTCCCAGCACCACCCTGCTGCCATGCTTAACAATTCCCTCGGTCTCAGCCACATGAACTCAACTGACTCCGGCTCATCAACGCCCATACCGACTCACGGGTCAAAACTCGACCCCTCCGCTCAAGGTCACATACACTCATGACCCATGCCAAAGCCTCGACTTCAATAAAAAAAAAAATATAAGGAAGAGGGCGTAGAAGGGAGAGAGTGAGGAAAAGACGGAGGAGAGGCGCAACAAACATGGGAAGGGATTACAGCCGTTGCTAAGGAAGAAGAGGCTCTTCAGATATGAAAGGGCAAATTTATTGTTTAGCAAGAAAGCGAAGGAACTTTAAGAGAAGGAGACAAACGGGGGACAGGGGACGGGGGGGGGGGTGGTTTGGAGGAGGAAGGTAGAATACCTGTAGAACACTTCCATGCCGTCGTCGGGGTGGCTGATTACCTCAACGGACTCCTCCCTTAAGTGGATTCGGTCATTGTTTGAACGGGTTATTGGAAGTCATAATGTCAGGGCTAACAATGGAATTGAATAGGATGTGACAGATCTGGTTTGAATTACTTTCTATATTTGAGGATTGTAGAACTTCTTTATAAATATGGAAACCGTCTGAATTGTAATGATTTCAACCCATCAAGGAAGACTATTCCACACGAGGCTTTGGCAGAGAGAGAGAGAGAGAGAGAGAGAGAGAGAGAGAGAGAGAGAGAGAGAGAGAGATGTTGCCTGACCACAGTTATTAGTTGACAAATGAAGAGAAATTAATTTCTCTATTTCTCTAAGTTTAATGTTACCTGCAGAAAATTTTCTTTTTCAACCATTAGGTATTGAACACCCAGCAAGACTGAACGGTAATCAAAGAACTGAAGTTTCCATTAATTCACTTGATTGTAAGAGGTGTTAAGCTACCAGCAATTACTTCACCTGATTATTAAGAACTGTGAGCTACACGCCATTACTTCACCCGATTTTAATAAGTGTTAAGCTACACGCAATTACTTCTCTTGATTTTGAGAAGTGTCAAGCGACACGCAATAGTCTGAACCGAGAAATGAGTAATTATATGTCATAAAAGAATTTAACGTGTATGGACCGCGTTAATTCACTCTCCTCTCAGTTACCCAGCTTCGGTGTATGAGTTGAGACACTCATCAGTGGAGCACCATGCCTATATGAACATTTATTTAATCTGAAGTGGGTAATGGGTTATTATAATACACATAAGTTTCTTGTGACAACATTTTCTTAGCATGCAATGCTTCTATTTCAGTGGTGCAAAATGATTTCAAAAGCATTGCCTTGAACCAAGGGTCGAATGAGGCAATCACCAAAAACCCCTGCAACGAAAGTTTCTCTATTCGAACAATGGTTAAAAAAAAAAATCAAAACAATGTCAGTCACCGTAATCAGAAAACGTTCTCTTGGGAGATTTTAGATCCTGTGTCTGCTGCCTACATTTCTCAAGAGCGGTACGGTTTTTCTTGGAGAAGGCATTACAAGTCACCTCTGCTGGACATATCTTATGATCTGTATACATCTACTGAAGACAAACACTTACTCCACTGCAACCAAGGCTGACTAAAAACATTACAGACTAGAAACGTGAAACGCAGCGAAATATTAAGATGTAGTCAGATCTATTCCAAGTGTTTTGTATATAAGAACGAATACGTTTCTTCAGTCATGAGAGGCGGGAAAATAAAATCGAGGAAGACAACACGATTCTGAATCAACCTTACATAACCATTTAAACAATGCTTCGCGACTGCTGCTCAGGAATCGCGAGAAAGAACAATGAAGAGAAGCCCTGAGAACTATACCACACAGCACGATGACATCACCTGCCAATTCCCACACTCACAAATCAGCCGAGACCACGACGACAACCAATAAATATCTGTTTATGCTGATAAGATAAATATATATGAAGAAAAAGTGCCAACGATGCTATCAAAGTGTCTAGTCCCGTCTGCGCGGCGCTGTCAATCTCGACAGAGCGATGCTATCTATACTCCAAGCTATGAAAAATCCAGTCGGGCCGGTTCTCTCTCATCCAGTCGCCGTACCCGGTAAGGAACAATACGCGATTAAAATCTTCATTTTCCCCCACATTTTTATCCACGATATAAAAGCGGTACCTCTAGACAGGTTTAGTCATGGGTTCAAAAAGAGCATACGGAGAGAGAGAGAGAGAGAGAGAGAGAGAGAGAGAGAGAGAGAGAGAGAGAGACTTACCTGTAGATTGGTTCCACCCCTCCAAGGGTGGGGATGAACCCGTCGAGGCCCTTCCTTATGTGGACTCAGACATTATTTATAACCGTTATTGGAGGCAATGATGTCATATCTGACCCTGGAATTGGATACAAGGTGCCAAATCGAGTTAGAGTAGCTCGCTGTATTGGATCACTGCAATGACCGGCGGCATTGCATCTTGGCTCGTCCGACGGGATATCCAGGAACTTGTCTAACACAATTTAAAATCATGCGCAATGGTTGGTTAGCGATGAGTGGGTTAGTGATGACTGAAATGAACTGAGAGAGAGAGAGAGAGAGAGAGAGAGAGAGATGAAAGGACCTAGAGAACGCTCAATTCAGAAGAGAATACAAGTATACATTTTCTTCTAATAATTGCAACCAGTACACCTAAATTCAGAATCGACATTGGTTTTTATTTATCTCCACAGACAAGTCAGCCAGAATAAAAGATTTGGAACAAATTTGGTCACGTAGACCGGAAGACCACTTTCAAAGCATTTTTCAGTAAGACTATGAAATCCATCAGGGCAAAATATTTACAATTATCTCGCCGATGAACGATAAAAAAAAAATGAAATATGACAACAACGTAATTAGTAATAAGAGTTCAACGAAGTGCATCTTATGGGTACAAATGTAACCAGATATAAAAATGCAAAATCCAAAATTTCTTGAGTCAAGGGCGCAGCCAGAAACCGAGAGACGTCTTCAGTTTTGACAGATAGTTGGCAGAACTTTTCGGCTCGTGTAAGAACAAAGACAGGGCCAGCGAGAGCTGCTGTCTTGCCCAAGTCGTAAACAAGAGGGAGGAGTCAAAATACCAGATCAGCAGCAGGGAGAGATGAAGCTCCGCTCACTAATTATTATCCTTCTGAACCAAAGGCATCTGGGCGCTTTACACCTAGGAATTAAAGTTTACAACGGGAGTTGTTACACACACACACACACACACACACACACACACACTCTCTCTCTCTCTCTCTCTCTCTCTCTCTCTCTCTC
The DNA here is from genome assembly GCF_040412425.1 of Macrobrachium rosenbergii. Taxonomy (NCBI): domain Eukaryota; kingdom Metazoa; phylum Arthropoda; class Malacostraca; order Decapoda; family Palaemonidae; genus Macrobrachium; species Macrobrachium rosenbergii. The sequence goes on from NC_089747.1 coordinate 23,397,171, forward strand.
TCTCTCTCTCTCTCTCTCTCAAAACGTTTCCCTTGAATAACTAAATAACATGCGTGTTCAAAGGTATTCAAGCCGAGATTACTTCACTCAAGCGGTGGGAAGCCGAATTGTTACCTGAAATTTATCCTTTATCTTTTTTAATAATATACCAAGTCCCTCTGATTGTTTCTGGAAACGTTAACATACAAAAGATTACTACACTTTCATTCTTGTACAAAGCTATAATGAACACAAACGATAATGCATGATTTCCAATGACAAAACCCTGCCTTTACAAGCAGATGATAGTTATCAGAATATTCTCAGAACGGTTCTAAAGGTATGGGTGGAAAACGACCTTACCAAGGTCCTCCCCATTTATAAAAAGAGATATAGAGAGAAAATTATATCTAAATAATGCCAAAATTTGAATTATTTGAACGAAAATTAAGCAGACATCACCATCAATTAAGTCTCAACACTGCCAACAAACAATGAATGACTTCTATACTTTCATATGGGGACGGGGCCCATACCCGCACAGAGAAGGGCAGAGTGTAGCTACTGTGGTGCCCTCTGGAAGAGAAGCATTAGCAATAGCACGAGGGGCAACAGCATCAAAAGCAGAGGCAGTTCTAACCACCTTCCAGGAGCGAAGGAATTCCATCAAAACTCGTTTCCTATCAAACTCGATCCCACAGATTTCTCTCGGGATGGAAAGAGGGGAGGGGGTGGAGGAAGGGGACGGGAAGAAGGAGGGAGGGGTTGTGGGGTTTAAAGCCACAAGGGCCTTGACAACCACCCTCGTATGAATTCCATTGGCGCGCACGTTCTTCGGGTAAAATCTCAGGGCACTCGCAAGCTAGATTATGGGGTTTAGGATGTGCGCACAGTTATCTCAGATATTCACAAGAGCACTGCTTCTAAACTTCTCGGTGAATGAAAAGAAAGAATGTACGTTTGATTATATAGTTACCACCCTTGAATAATTCAATATATAAGATAATATGGTCATATACAATTACAGTGAGAGAGAGAGAGAGAGAGAGAGAGAGAGAGAGAGAGAGAGAGAGAGAGAGGAGTTGACACTTTGCCTAGGTTCAACCGCAAGCATAAACTTTAAAAACCTTCGAACAATGTAAGCTTAAAAATCATAACAGTGTTTTGGAAAGCATAAATAATTGCATATGTAAAGAAATACTCATGTCTCTTTTTTCATGGGCTGGTTCATGAAAATTTCTTTAAGGTTAGTTACACACACACACACACACACACACACACACATATATATATATATATATATATTGTATATATGTATGTCTGCGCGCCTGTGCGTTTATTAACACATCAGTGTTCATGCACATGAAATAGTTAACATTTCACAAAATTTGCGCAAGCACAAGTTAATATTTGCTCGGTTTATATGTAAATTCATTAATAATTTCGAGACGAGACGATGCATTCATTAATTTCAAGTGTCATTCTAATCAAATACGTTACAAACGACCTTCGATTTCACATAGAGTAAAAAAAAAAAAGAGAGAACCTTGCCATGGCGTTGTCCGAAGCCGCCCATCACGTATCCTGCTTATCACCTGTCATTACACCCCGCAGTCATGACTAACAGGCGCCTACACTTGCTATTTTCCACTTGTTTACTGTTTCGTCATAACATTAAGTTACGTTTCCAGTGAAATAATGTAGTAATTAAAAACATTAAAATGGGAGGACGTATAATTTCTACGATATCACTTTAAGATTATGCGAGCATCAAGAGGACAGTTAAGAGATTTAGCCTTCATGACAATGAGCATTTTGCAAACGTAATGTTGTAATAGAGTACCGTAACACTCCCTCCCATCTCCCCCTACCCCGCCTCTCTCTCTCTCTCTCTCTCCCACTTCATTTTTTATAAGTACTATTTTGCTCATTGTTCTATCAAGGCTCTCATTTGGTAGCCACGCAATACCTGTTAACAGTGTGAAAATCAGTAATCCTTAGATCGGACGATTTAGCGGCCCTTTTTTCCCCTCTCTAGCAGAGTTCCGGAATGTTCTTTTGCCAATTTTTCCGAACTCAAAACCTTCCATACTTCGTGATATAGTCCCGCCCTTCTTACATCAATTTCTTTTTCTTGTTACCATTGTAATCTTGGAAGAGATAAAGGTCATTTGGGTGGCCTTCCTATTTTCCTCTGCATAAAAAAACCTATGACTAAGCACCGTCCATTATGATTCTAATTCACAGGAATACTGAGGGATATCCTGTACAGAAATGATTAATAAGATCATCTTACACTACTCGTGGCCGGCAACACATTACGGTATTAACAAAACCTTTGTTCTAGTAACTGAAGCTGACTGGTTGACTCCCATCCCGTATCACATTCGGCTTTGCGCAATAATGCCACACCGAATGAAATACACTCATTCAAAACCAGGAAATTTGAAAAACAAGCGATAAAAGATATTAAATATGAAGTCTGAGGTTAAATTATGATAAACGATATTAAAATTTATGTATATAATCTCTGAAAAAGTTGTGTAAAACCAAATAAACGAAGCAATCTTACAGACACATTAGGGGTGGGATCAATAAGAGAAGAACCAAAATGCAAAAAAAGTCAAATCTGCTAAGAGTTTCATATACACAGCGAAGGTCATTCTAGTGATCAAAATATGTTAGTAAGAAATATCAGTATCATCATCATCATTATGTTATTATATCAAGTTTTATTTTATCAAGGTTAGGCGTTTAACGAGATCTCTTTAGTCTCTTCTGTCTGGAGTTCTCATTTATGCCCATTCTTACTGTTCATTCCCTTTTACTACATTATTACTGTTTTTCTCACTGTTCTCGCTGTCTTCTCATCATATGCTCAAATTATTTGAGATTTCATTCTATTTTTCAGTTGTTCGGTCTCGACCACGTGTCTTATATTTGCACAAAGAAACACAAACGACTTCATTATTTTCTTATTTTTTTTGCCAATGGCATATTTTTAGTTGCTAGTCATCTGTCTCATTCCTTCACAAAGACTGTTGTTGTTTTCTTACAACCTCCACCCAGGTGTTAATTTTACAACCTAGAATGTTGAACAACAACAATTTAATTAACTCTTCCAGACTGCCATTCCATCACAACACAGACCTTCTCCTTCGCTTTCTGTACCTTTGGGTACTGAAAACCCCGTACTCCATTTACATTTTGCAATTATAAACATCTCTCGCGACTCCACATTAGAGAGTACTACATTCATCCCTACACCTCTTTCGCAGCACCAGCATTTTTCCAAAGGGACTTTTTCTTCTGCTTTCTTAACAGTCACTAGAGGTTTGGTTTTGTTTGTATTCAAACCTCACTTCAGTAACCCCACTCCAAAACCATTTCAACATTTCTATGACCTTTTCCTCTGCTTCTGCCAACACCAGGTCATCTGCAAAAAGCAGCTCTCAGGGGAATCCATTCCTTCACTCTTTTGCAGTTTCCTTAATTGCAGCGGTGAACAATAGAGGACCTTCAATGGTGATCCTTGTCAGACACCACAATATATCTTATAGTATACCAAATTATACCACGAAGGTGGGAACCATCTAGTTTTTATGTAGCATCCTTGCTTAGACGGTTATTTTAATGACCTGTACAGAACAGTCGCCATCACAGAAGGGCCATACTTACTTATCAGTGGATGGATTACGTGCTGGTCAAACATCTTTGAACTGACTCCATTGTTCCACTTTCCATTGCAAGGGGTGTAAGACAAATCATCCTCTGCCACAGTGATAAAGACAGTCGTTGTCATCTGACAATGGAACTGAGGAGAACAAAAGCGAGCTAAGCATACAACGATTTTAAATAATAACAAACACTAAATGTAAAAGCTACCGTCAAGGACGGAGGCATCAACTACCGCTAAAAGGGCATGGCGTGGCAGAGATTTAAAGGGTATGGCTATAGGTATGGGCATGGATATGGGTATGGGTACAGGTATGGAATGGATATGGGTATGGGCATGGTGCAGATACGGGTACGGGTATAGGTATGGGTATGGTACAGGTATGGGTATGGGTATGGTACGGGTATGGGTATGGGTACGGGTATGGGTATGGTACGGATATGGGTATGGGTATGGGTATAGGTATGGGTATATAGCCGGTGCAACAGACATGGACGTGTCACATCAACAACCCTCAAGATTTCCCTGATCCCTTTTCCTGCTGAGAGCAACCAGATTCACTGAACAGCAGCACCAGTATGCAGTGAATGTGCCTTGCTGTCGAACTTGTCAGTTCCAGAGGTCCTTTATTCCTCACACCATTTGACTGTGGAACAGTCTCCCAGAGGATGTTGTGCAACTGGAACTTCAAAAGTTCAAGAGAAGATGTAATACATCACTACCCTATTACTATTCTTGCATTTTAATGCATTTTTATCAATTTATTACTTTATAAACTTATTTTTCCTTTGTTAATCAGAGAGATCTTTTCTATCTGTATTTCCCTTTACCTCCTATTAATTCCTCCTGATGAACACCATATTATTTGGAAGCTTGAATTTCAAGTCGATGGCCCCTGTGGGTTTGTCCCATATGAACAGGGTTCATCTTCTGAATAATAATAATAAGAATAATAATAATAATAATAATAATAATAATAATAATAATAATAATAATAATAATAATAATAATAATATAAACTAAAAATATTCAATGACGTTTGATCACAGATCAGTCTTCAGTCACGAAAAACAATCAACTAGAGGAAAGGCTCTATTTTTTATGACCGCAGTTAAATTACATAACATCTGAAAGATTACAATTGATAAATCATTTATTTCAGCATCAACAACTTAAAGTATACAGCAATTTTGCTCGTGAATTTCGCAGAAGCGCTCCCCTAGAAAATTTGAGGTCTTCATATCAGTCTGATACGGACGAAACATTTGAAGAACTTTAATTACATTACTTACAAAGACACACACACAATATATATATATATATATATATATATATATATATATATATATATATATATATATATATATATATATATATATAATCATGAAGCTACAAATGTCGCAATATCAAATTCACGCTACCTCGGGAATATCCCCGATGGGAATTATCAACGAAGGAGAATTTATAAGTGATAAATGGACTAATACTGCCAGGTCTCGATCTCTCGACACAGATACTTATCTTGTGACTCTAGTCGACGGTCTACCCACTGACCGTCGACTGGAGTCGCTGCATAAGTATCTGTGTCGAGGAATCGAGACCCGGCAGTACCAATCCATTCATCACTTATAAATTCCCCTCCGGTGATAATTCCCCACCGGGATATTCCTGAGGTATGAATTTGATATTAAGCTTTACATTTTTAGCTTCATGATTGTATATAAATCAAGGTGTGATAAAAAAATTTCATATATATATATATTATATATATATACATATATATATATATATATATATATATATATATATATATATATATATATATATATATATATATATATATATATATATATATATATATATATATATATATATATATATATATATATATATATAATATTGGGATAGCCAGTGAATTTCACGTCCACAATGGAGTAAATATTGTGGCCCGGTTCCAGTTACCTTTCCCCACCTCTGGGGATACGTTACACCTAATCTCCCTCTTCCTTCGCCTCCCTCGACCCCTCAAGGATAACCGCACCGCCCCCACACGAATGAACCAAACAAACAGGATAGAAATCTGCTGTTACCATCCAAAACCATCATCATGTGACACCTTAAACCGTCTCCACGATAAGTAGCCAACATTCTATCAGATTCGGAAATCTGTGTCGGCCACGGCGATGATTAATGATGAATGATAACAAGCAATATGATACAAGACTTGAATATCCAATATTATTCTTTCTATCAACACGGCACAAAAAGTGTCTCAGCTTAATAGCCACTATATAATATATATATATATATATATATATATATATATATATATATATATATATTATATATATATATATATATATATATATATATATATATATATATATATATATATATTCCACAAATATCGAATTCGCTATACCTTGGGAACAACTTACACCCAAAGAGAATAGTAATTATTAAGTGCTTCTGCCCCAGCCAGGAATCGAGCTTGCACCTTTGATTTAGAGACAACGATAGACAGTCAGCTTAAACCACTCGACTCTCAAGTGAGCTTTAAGTAGCATCGATTCTTGCTGTACCCAAGGACCTTGGCTGAACCTATACCTGTCGAATTCAGGTATTGCGCTTAGAATCTGTACCAACCTATCTCCATAAAGACAGCTGATTGTTAGGCTTGTAACACTCGGCTAAATATGAATTTTTGTTACTTAAACACGTGTGACTTTTATTTCTTATATACGCGTGTATAAGAAAAACACATATATACATATAACATATATATATATATATATATATATATATATATATATATATATATATATATATATATATATATATATATACCATTCCTGTAACCGAGAAAACGATATATCCGAATCTAGAATGTTCTAAAAGGTTGACTATGAAGTGTAAACAAATATTTGAATTAACCACAACACATGATTACTTTGAACTGTCAGTTATATTGTTAGTGCAAAACAAGGATCTGAAAAGAAGAGAAAAAATGTATGTATATATATATATATATATATATATATATATATATATATATATATATATATATATATATATATATATATATATATATATATATATATATATACTTTATTACCAAACTATTCACTTGAACACCCACTAAACATAAACGTGTTTATAAACTGTTATTCAAACTAAGGATGATAAAATCAGCTGCAATGGGGATGCGTGGGTTGGACGACACCATTTCCATATGTTCCCTGATATGAGAACAAACATCGTGGAAACCACTGAGAACAAGTCAGAATGACTCTTTGGAAGTGCCTATTGCTACATATCATATTATCCGAATAAAACGCACAGGAAACAGGTCTCTTAATGCATTACAAATGCGTGCCTAGTCATCTTAACGCATGTACAGAAATGAACCAAATTAAAAAGTTCATGTACAGCTACTCTGGCAGCAACTTCGAAAGCAATATTCGTATTCTACCAGGTCTTGAAGGAGACTGACCGGGGGTACACTGTGCAGCAGCTTTTTGGCTGCTGAAAAAAAAAAAAATGCAACATGACATGGGTCTTGAATGCGTCTAACGGAACGTTACCCAGTGGCTCTGAGATGCTGCAAGCTCATATGAATCCCACTGAAAAAATGTAACCGAGAGAGAGAGAGAGAGAGAGAGAGAGAGAGAGAGAGAGAGAGAGAGAGAGAGAGAGAGAGAGAAAGAGAGAGAGAGATTGCATTTTTGACCTCGAAAGTATGGTCTATTTCAGGTTTACTTGGATAAGCATTTCTTTATCTGAAGCCATAAAATACAATTTATTTCGATGCAATTTGGCTGTAGTCTGACATCCTTCTAATCCCGTGCAAAGAATCTACATTTTTGGGGCAAAAATTACCCAACACCTTTAATTCTCTCTCTCTCTCTCTCTCTCTCCATAAATGGCCTCATTCCATAAAGCAACGCCAACAGTTGGCAGCGGAATCACCCAACAAAGACACCAGGTGAGTTCCCATGGACGGACGGTGGGGGCCATCGCCAGAAAGGGATCCCAAAAACAGAAAGGGGATCCCGAGGGCGTCCCCTGTCTTGAGGAGTCAGCATTCCATGGTTCCGCTCCAACTAGTTTTCAGACGACCTTTGTCGACCTCGCATTTTCATCCTCCAACCTCACCCCCCCAACCCCTCCCCCAAAGCATGCACCTCACCCAAACCAGAACTCTCTTGACAACCTCCAACAAAACAAGACTCATCCGACCATTCTTAAGGAATAATTTCCCCGAACCCCGGCAACGGCTCTCTCTCTCTCTCTCTCTCTCTCTCTCTCTCATTTCTTTATTATTCTGTATCACACAGTACTGTAATCGACCAGACGTAGGGAGCGGGGAAACAACAAAGATGAAATGGAAGAGGAGAAGGAATCTCAATTCGTGGAAAGGAGAGCGATCTTGGCCCCTCAGCCCTCCTTTGTTGTAAAAGGATCAAGTCATGATATTCACCTTTGGACTTTAAGCAATGCTGTATCGCCGGCGTTATGGCAGCTATCTCCGGTATCAAGTTGGTTTCTCTTGTATGCTTTTGAACGCCCTACAGCGGGAAGGCAAAGAGAAACGAGAAATATCAGGAAAACAACGAGACGTATTGCCTTTTTGATTTCATTTGTAATTCTCTTGAAATTTATCTCGATGGATTGAAGGTTGTAAGCCGTGGAGTCTTAAGATAACTTAGTAGTCCTCACAAGAGGAATATGATTACCTGCATTCCACTCCTTTTAATGCAATCGTATTCAATTACGGACAAGGTCACCGAGCGAAGTTCTGAGAAACTCTCTGTGTTTCTTTGAAAGCACGTTCTATTGTTCTCTTATGCATCCTTTGGAAGTGAACAGTTTTCGTCATACTAGGAAGAAACTGCTAATCAGATACATTCGCCCTGCTGCATATGGAGATACCGTATCTGTGAATAACGTAATTATGAGGAGAAACGGCCATTTTTTTTCCTCGCGTCGAACTCTACTGCCATCAAACTTCCTCTTCGAGTGAAAGTGACGCTTTCATTTTTTCTTGACGAGAATGGGAAACGAAACCGGAAAACAGCTGTATAGAAACGATGGATGGATTCAATGCAGGTTCTGGTGAAACTCAGTTGATGGGTGGGGGAGCTGCACGTAGTAACTGTAAAGCGACCAGTAGTCTAGCGCTTTCTCTCGCATCGTATAAATACCCGTCTTAACTATTTTTGGAACACTACTCTGTTCATCTAAGAAACGGGCTTAAGAAGTGACAAATCTGGAATGGTTCTATCCAAGTTCTTTTCTTTCATTTAAAAAAAAAAGCGGACTGCGGACACGTACTTTAATTGCATGAGGTCAATGCCTTCATAATTTTTTCAATACCTTTCTTGTCAAGCAAATTCCCTATTTTTCCGGAAAGAGGTGGGGGCGGGGGTGAGTTTTTCTTTACCTTCTTTAAAGAGGAAAATCCAATTTTTATTTTGAGGGGGAGGGGCAGTTCAAGGAGGTAAAAAGTCAAACATTTCAGTGCATGTATGAGGTCAATGCCTTTATAATTTTTTTAACACCTTTCTTGCAGAAGCAAATTTCCTATTTTCCAGAAAGGAATGTGGTTGGGGGTAAGGTTGTGCTGAGTTTTCTTTACCTTCTTTTACTGAGCAAAATCCAAATTGTGGGGAGGGCAGTTCCAGGAGGTAAAAAGTCAAACATTTCAGTACAGGAAGAAACAGCATGCAATGTTATGTATATGTATACAGTATATATATATATATATATATATATATATATATATATATATATATATATATATATATATATATATATATATATATATATATATATATATATATATATATTAACAAAGTCTCTTCGGAAAGTGAAACATCACATTAAGGCATAAACAGCCTATTCCTTTCCGAATACCTTATTTGCGTTGCTTCATACTAATCAGTGAAAAGAGTGAGACTGACGACCAGTTGTTTATATATTTCATCATCCTTTAAAATTGGCAAATCTTAAGCATAACACTCGAGAGACACTACTGAGTGTGCATCCAAATAAACAACAAGGAAACAACCCAGGAATACAAAACAACAGCAAAAACAGGCTGTCAAAAATGTTAATATCTACTTACAGCATCTGAATGCATTATCTTAGTTACGTAATAAAAATGATACATGAAATTCAGCTGGGCTACTGACTCTAGTCCGTTCCGCAGTTCTTCATAAAAATCCTAAACGAACAAATTCCAGCAATAACCCAGACGCGGTTTTAAGATTAAGAGAACCATCTGGTCTCTTATCCTTTTTATATATTACGCTGACGAATGCGCAATATATTCGTCTGTCCCCGGGGAGGCTCATGTGTTTCTTCTTTTCTCTGCGCCATAAACAAACAAGTCGTATGTGCTGCACACACAGACACATATATACAGTATATATATATATATATATATATATATATATATATATATATATATATATATATATATATATATATATATATATATGTGTGTGTGTGTGTGTGTGTGTGTGTGTGTGTGTTATTATATATATATATATATATATATATATATATATATATATATATATATATATATATATATATATATATATTCTAATTACATTAACAGTTACACTCAATAAAACAATTAAATGTGTAACAGACGATACAGTGGTTCCAGAAATTCATTTCTCGCTATAATGTGGTTCGGATTCCACAATAAGCTGTAGGTCCCGTTCCTAAGTAACCAATTGGTTCTTAGCCATGTAAAACAAGTCTAATCCTTCGGGTCAGCCCTAGGAGAGCTGTTAATCAGCTCAGTGGTCTGGTAAAACTAAGGTATACTTAACTTTAAGTGGTTCCAGAACAACATAAAATATCAAATCAAACTGGAACTTAAGGCAAGACATAAATCTGTACGTATCCGGAATTTACATAACTTATTTCGACAAAACTATCATTACACCCTCACACAATAATCTTCTATGACTGCACCTGCAAGCATTTTGCATATTAAAATCCTCTCTCTCTCTCTCTCTCTCTCTCTCTCTTTCGGTTTCGTGGTGTAAGTGGTAATGCCCAGGTTCGAGTCCCGGATGAAAACAGCCATCTGGACATGTTCTGTTTGCAGCAGAGGCTAGGGACAGTTCGTCGCACTTGTGCACAATGTCCTTCCCCTAGTAGGGGGGCAGTGCCGTCAGTGCACCTCATGCGGTGTACTGTAGGCATTACTTAAGGTTCTTTGCAGCGTCCATTCGGCCTCTAGCTGCAACAGCCTTTCGTTCGTTTTACTGTACCTCCTTTCATATTCTCTTTCTTCCATCTTACTTTTCACCCTCTCCTAACGATTGATTCATAGTGCAACTGCGAGGTTTTCCTTCTGTTACAACTTTCAAACCTTTTACTGTCAACTTCCACTTCAGCGCTGAATGACCTCATAGGTCTCACTGCTTGGCCTTTCGCCTAAATTCTATATTCAGTTCAGTTCAGTTCAGTGCAATGTCTTTCCTACCAACTGTGCTCTCTGTTTACTTGGTCTTCGAATTATGTATGTGGCTGTAGCGGATCGACGCAAGGAAAGGTGAAAGGGAAATAACTGGGAAAAAGCAAAATTCCAGATCCTGTCTCTCGTCAATTATGTACAAACATATCGCCAAAATAATTATGTGAGAGCCTCCAAGAGGTAATACTCACAAAAGAGTTGTTGGCCTTGAGCTATTCGCCAGACATTCTCCGTAAAAACCTCTGAAGAGAAAAAAAAATGTTCTCTTCGGTTTAAATTGAATATTTATGATATGAAGCGAAGCCGTATTTAAAAAGATCGAGAAAAGAAGTAGGGCACAAAGACAATAAAAGTGGAAACAAGCTGTCTGAAGCTGCGTGTGGGTATGTAGGGGGGTTGGGGGGGGATGCAGGAGAAAAGACCACTGGTAACACTCACTTGCGACAACCCCAAATAATGACTGGCAGTTGTTTAAAGTTATTGCACACAACGGGATTACTTGGTTGTCTACTGGAACTCTCTCTCTCTCTCTCTCTCTCTCTCTCTCTCTCTCTCTCTCTCTCTCTCTCTCTGTCGAGTCGAGTAGAAGGAAACGAGAGTGAGTCAGTAACAAAATGATATAATAAAATTCGTTGAAAACTCCAGAAATGTATGTGTATATATATATATATGTATATACACGCATAAATATCTATTTATCCATCCTTTACTATCTAGCTATCTATCTATATGTCTCTCTATCTATCTATCTATCTATCTATCTATATATATATATATATATATATATATATATATATATATATATATATATATATATATATATATATACATATATACATAGCCTACATATATCCATGTATATGTATCCGAAGATACCAGAATTTCTTAAAATTTCGTCCACATAATCACCAAATATACTACCGTAAGTCTAAGTAATTACTGGCTTGCAAAGATGAATGTGCTTCAGTAAACTTACACCTCTTCTGAGCTTTCTGTGCATCAATTTGAACTTGAAAAAAGACCAAAGGATGAAAGGAAAATTTATCGCTGTTGAACATATTTTCTTTTTCATTTTGCAGTAAAAACAAGAAGCGGTTACTCAAACGAGATCTGAGAGGAAAAGTACGCTACGGATTAAGCACGCTCATACAAAGCTTCAGACGTGACTTTTGTTTACTCTAATCTGTACTTATGATTCAACAACACGTTCCAGAAGTCTCTCTCTCTCTCTTTCTCTCTCTCCCAACTTTCCTCAAAAGTCCCCCATTCCTTCCGCAACAGATCGACACCCTCCCCCCCCCACCCTCCCCCCCATACCAAGACCCCACAGCCTTGTTCCCTCCTCTTATCCAAGAAAGTTTCCCTCTCTAAACATCAATATCCTCCTACGACACTTTTCCTTTCGAGTTTAGCATCGTCCCTTCGTGGGCCCATCTGTCTCTTTCTCCCCTCCCTCCCTCCGCATCTTTTTTATATACATTTTCTCTTCACCTTATTCTCCCCCTCCCCCCTAAAAAAATTCTGTCTTCTTTCACAAAGCCTTGGGAAACCTTTTAAGTAGTAATAGTTACTCCCATTTTCACGTACGCTCATACGTTTCCAAACTTACAACAAGGAATATAAACATGATCTGACCATTTACTTCCAGTACATCTTTCATTTTGCTATTTATTATACGTGTCTTTCATTACAAACAAATTTCTTTCGACACAAAAAGAAAAGGTTTGTTACCCACACTCTCAGTGGCCATGCAAGCCAATTCATACGTTTTCAGAGCGATCTCTCTCTCTCTCTCTCTCTCTCTCTCTCTCTCTCTCTCTCTCTCCTCAACCTGTTCTGAACAAAATCAAGATTCTTCAGTTGGTGAGTGAACTGCCCTGTGGTGATCAACATTGGGTGGGGAAGCTTGGGTAGGGAGAACGGGGTTGACGATGGAAGAGAGGGGGAGGGGGAGGGGAGGGGGGACACTCATCCAACATTACAAGGGACAATCGTGGGAGAGAAAATTCTCTTCCCACATAACCAGTCTTGGGCGACCTTCCTTGAAGCAGGCTCCCCGTACATGGGCCCATCCGCCTCCCTCCCCCTCCCCCCACCACGTCCTCCTCCCTCCCTCCTCCCCACCTGCAAGGCAACTTGCATGTTGCACTTCGATCCTACCACTTCAACAACAATATGCATGTTTTCAATGCACATCTAAGGGTGACACTGACCACAGCCTCAGCTACACTTGTAAATCTGACAGTTTCTCTGATATGAAGATGCACCCGTCCTCCGAAGCATTTTCTTACACACGTCAGCGCTAACATCACCACTCTGGGCCGAGCAGAACTTGTTCTGGCATCCTCCGCATGTTGGGTGGTGTTGGCTCACATGTTTCCCATTAAGTCCTTTCTCATTGTCATTATTTCTGACAGAATAAGAAACAATCCAACTAAAGGGATGGTAAATAGGGTCAATGCAATACAGAAAGAAGCATACCATAATGAAGATTTGTTGTGTAAATAGTGTCATGTCCCAATGGACACCCTTTTACCAATGCACTTCAACGTAGGATGAAATCACAACCTTCCCATTTCGAAAAATGAGGCTTTTCAGAAATTTATCCTATACGAAATAGAATTTTACTGAAAGAAAACTAAATCTACAACTTCAGATATACCTTTGCTATATATATGAATCCCCTTCACTACTGTGATGGGTGATACAGCTTTTTATTAATAGCAAAGTCGACAGTAATGTAAACGTGATAAGAAAGTATGAGAACAAAGCTGCAATTACTATACGGTATTACCGAGGAAATGGCCCAAAAATCTTTAATTTTTTTTTTTCATCTTTTATTAGAGAAAATATAAAATACTTTACATTTTTAACAGTATTACATGCAGAAATTGATCAAAGTTGACTTCAATTTACCAAAAATTAACATATATAATTTTATCCTACTATTCGGGTTGACAGACATTTTAGCTCGTAAATTTTAAAAATAATCTATGGATTTCAATGTTAATATTTTTCTGTAGTTACCCATATACGATTTTATCAGTATATATCTATTTTTTATTATCCTTGATTTTATAAACCGTCTAATACCATCGTTATCATCTTTTATTCCTGCTTTGTGGGCTAACCAAATCCCAGCAACACAGTCACAAATAAAAATGACAGCAGTGTTCCTGTCCTTTTCTGAATGTGCTTCAAAGTCCAATAGTATAATTTTCAATATACTTTTTGTCTTGAAGTGGCACAATTCATTTAATAAATCACAAAAACAACTAACCAGTTTCTTGTTGTAGTTACAAAAATTAAATACATCACATTTTCTGGTTCTTTGCAGTTTTCGCATAGTTTACTCGGTGGCAAAGAACTGTACAGAAAATTTACAAAGATAAACTATTGGGCGTACGCTGTTTACGTAATAACTTTTATATTTTCAGAAAACTCTTATCGTCCTCGTTAAAGAGAACGATAAAATGTGTGTGTAATAATGAAGTCTACTTCTAAAAATAAATACATAACATTTAAGGGGGGATCAATAAGATTGGGCGAATAGGGGCGGAGAAATGATGGGTAGGTTGGCACCTATCAATCATTAATATCGTCCATTTGAATACAACCCTAGAAACCACATTTCACTCTCACACTACAAATATTATATATATATATATATATATATATATATATATATATATATATATATAAATATATATATATATATATATATATATATATATATATATATAAATATATATATATATATATATATATATATAAATATATATATATATATATATATATATATATATATATATATATATATATTATTATATATGTATATATATATTTATATATATATATATATATATATATATATATATATATATATACATATATATATATATATATATATATATATATATATATATATATATATATATATATATATAGAGAGAGAGAGAGAGAGAGAGAGAGAGAGAGAGAGAGAGAGAGAGAGAATGGCAAAGCGATACTTAGCGTTACAGTTTGCTATATTAAGGAACACCGAGAACTATTTCATACATCGGCAGGGATCATCTAACATCCCTAGTGGCTTTGGTCAACGAGAATAGTGGATATTTACGTGGACGTAAACTTTTTTTTCCCGACTGGCCGGGCTTCAAAACATTCATTTTATATTTTCACAAACATTTCAGAACTTTTTTTTATTTGTAAATAAGAAATGAAAACAAATGAACAAAGGGTTGTCTGAGTCTGACAAAGCACGATAGGGTACTGTATTTTGGGTCAATGGACGACTGGGACGACCCTCGTTGGGACCGCAATTTTAAACCTGTGTATGATCTACTGTATGTATATGCTCTATGCATTACTGTACCTTCCACACTAATTTACGACCTTCTTACTTCAAGCTTATTCGTTACTTGTGATTAATGGCCGTTCTACCGGAATGGAGTACACCCTCTTCCTTGTACTAATCTTTTACTTCACCGTACGGACCCAATAACACTCAAGGTGCTATTTACGTTTCATATTACTCTTTCTACACCTGACAGAATGCACACTGTCATGAGCAGGTGGATATTGTGTAGCCTGATGTCTCATGGCATACATTATGTTTCTATTTGCCCTCAAATTCTTCTTCCTGAAAGAGACAGCTGACCGTAATTTTATCAGTTTCGAGCAATGCAGTCAATGAATTTACTAACAAGCTGCAAGAAAGCTAACTGCAGCATTTATGTTTCCGCGAATTTGTAGGCTATAAAAATACAACTAAACTATATATATATATGAGGCAATTTTTGAAATATTCGAACAGAATAAATTTAAATTTTGAACAGGAAAGCTGAACTATTAGCGCTAATTTTTTAAAATGCCGACTTAGCACAAACGTACACAATTATGCTTAAAACTTTATCCATGCATTTAACAACATAAAAAAAAAACGGAAAGAGCATACATCCACCAAAGTCAAACCCTGATGAGCACTTATTTCTAATGGCACAAAAACCTTAGTTGTCGGGAATAAAAAAATTTACTGGTTAGGAGGTGACAACTTTCATTCAGACTGTCTTTACGATGGGAAGACACCCTTCATTCAGACTGAGGAGAAGACAACCTTCATTCAGACTGTCTTTACGAGGAGAAGACAACCTTAATTCAGACTGTCTTTCCGAGGAGGAGACAACCTTCATTCAGACTGTCTTTATGAGGAGAAGACAACCTTCATTCAGACTGTCTTTGCGAGGAGGAGACAACCTTCATTCAGACTGTCTTTACGAGGAGAAGACAACCTTCATTCAGACTGTCTTTGTGAGGAGGAGACAACTTCATTCAGACTGTCTTTACGAGGAGAAGACAACCTTCATTCAGACTGTCTTTGCGAGGAGACGACAACCTTCATTCAGACTGTCTTCGCGAGGAGAAGACAACCTTCATTCAGACTGTCTTTGCGAGGAGAAGACAACCTTCATTCAGACTGTCTTTGCAGGGAGAAGACAACTTTCATTCAGACTGTCTTTGCGAGAAGAAGACAAACTTCATTCAGACTGTCTTTGCGAGGAGAAGACAATTTTCATTCAGACTGTCTTTGCGAGGAGACAACCTTCATTCAGACTGTCTTTGCGAGGAGGAGACAACTTTCATTCAGACTGTCTTTGCGAGGAGATGACAATTTTCATTCAGACTGTCTTTGCGAGGAGAAGACAACCTTCATTCAGACTGTCTTTGCGAGGAGGAGACAACCTTCATTCAGACTGTCTTTACGAGGAGAAGACAACCTTCATTCTTCATTCAGACTGTCTTTACGAGGAGAGGACAACCTTCATTCAGACTGTCTTTGCGAGGAGGAGACAACCTTCATTCAGGCTGTCTTTGTGAGAAGACAACCTTCATTCAGACTGTCTTTGCAAGGAGAGGACAACTTTCATTCAGACTGTCTTTGCGAGGAGATGACAATTTTCATTCAGACTGTCTTTGCGAGGAGAAGACAACCTTCATTCAGACTGTCTTTGTGAGGAGAAGAGAACTTTCATTCAGACTGTCTTTGCGAGGAGGAGACAACCTTCATTCAGACTGTCTTTACGAGGAGAAGACAACCTTCATTCTTCATTCATACTGTCTTTACGAGGAGAAGACAACCTTCATTCAGACTGTCTTTGCGAGGAGAAGACAACCTTCATTCAGACTGTCTTTACAAGGAGAAGACAACCTTCATTTGGACTGTCTTTGCCAGGAGAAGACAACCTTCGTTCAGACTGTCTCTGCGAGGAGAAGACAACCTTCATTCAGACTGCCTTTACAAGGAGAAGACAACATTCATTCAGACTGTCTTTGTGAGGAGAAGACAACTTCATTCAGGCTGTCTTTATGTGGAGAAGACAACCTTCATTCAGACTGTCTTTGCGAGGAGAAGACAATCTTCATTCAGAATGTTCTTGCAAGGAGAAGACAACCTTCATTCAGACTGTCTTTGTGAAAGTTTGTATCCTATTTGGTTTCCAAAATCTACGGCAGTGGTGCACAGGGGTTCGGTTTCTTAAGCCTGCTACATATGAAGCAATACTGAATAATCATTCCCCGTAGCGTCCCTTCTTCCCAAAAGTTACTTTCCAAACTCTCCCAAAATATAATCAGTCCCATCTTCCCAAAAGTTACTTTCCAAACTCTCCCAAAATATA
>NC_089747.1:23420000-23430000 GCF_040412425.1 Macrobrachium rosenbergii
CATCTGCCAAATCTGAATCTTTCCGGAGTTATGAGGCCTTATACAACAGAAAGCCACGAGGTATTATGTTACAGGCAGATAGCGAAGCCAGGCATTTCGCGAACCGACTGAAATTTCAGGCAGATAGCGAAATGCACTTGGGGGCTTTTCATCCCCAAGGGGCTAGTACTAAACACAGCGAAATACATTTGACACTTCAGGGTAGTATCAAACACGGCGAAAAGTGAGTCACTGGAGTTCCTAAGCGCATTTCACATTTGTTTGAAATTTGCACAGTTCATGAAATGCTTGGTTTTGCTATCTGCCTGTAACATATATACACATATGATATTTTACCAACCACACGGAAACCTTTTTCCATTTTTCCTGTGGTTGTTAGATATACATACAAGTATACCTTTAGTTTAATCTAGACCACTGAGCTGGGATAAACAGCTTCTAGGCTGGGCCCGGAAGGATGACTTACTTTACGTGGCTAAGAACCACCATGCTTCAGCAACGGGACTCTACAGCTTATTGTGAATCTGAACTACATTATACTGAGAAACGAATTTCTATTACCAGAAATAAATTCCTCTAATTCTCCACTGGCCGGCCGGAGAATCGAACGCGGGCCTTGGAGAGTGCTATCCGAGTACGATACCGACCCATCCAATGAGGAACTGGGTATACATACAGACACGCACATATGACAACTAACAAAGAATAGTGAAAGTGGTGTATTCGAACTGAAACGGCAGAAAATACGAGATAGTCATAAATGAGTAACGATAACTTGAGTAAACCTTACATTATGCAACAGACAGTAATTATGATGAAAACGACAATGACGGAGGTTAACACCAATCTAAAATGATAATGACGGCGATGACAGTGAAAGTGACGGTAGCAAACATCGAATGAACTTGACTTACTTCATCAGCGCTTGCTTTCAACCACTACCTACATCCTCCTAAGTTCCGTTTCGAGTTCCGTCACTTCTGAGTACATGAATGTCCAAACGGTGGTCCAAACGGCGAAATTCTCAAGTGTACGAGTCTTCACAATGTATAGGACATTATCTTTGTTGCAATTTTAGGATATTTCTACTTATTGTTGACATAAAGTTTATGACCGTATGCATATCCTAAATACAGTAAATTCCAACTTAATAAATTTACTTTTAAATAGGACAGAAGTGAGAGAGAGAGAGAGAGAGAGAGAGAGAGAGAGAGAGAGAGAGAGAGAGAGAGAGAGAGAGTAATGATGCTTATTTTTATGTAACCCTTTAGTATAACACTAAATAAATAAATAAACTAAATTACACGAAAAAATATAGTCTACATTATTACCTGTATCAGCATTCATTACGAGAAAACAGTTACAGATCCCGTTGAAAATACTGTAATAATAAAGCTATAAATTTCTCGCACACAGTAAGTCTATACAACCTGCAGCTGACAGGCAGATGCCCGAAAGGCAGACATATCATTACCTTAATTGTGATTCATACGCGATAAATCGTCCTCCATCCCTTCAGCCACAGCCCATCCCCTCTCCCCCCGGGGTGGGGGGAGCTGATGACACCGAAGACGTCGGGAAACCTCATAAAAATGAGGCTTATGACACCAAGCCCTTCATCTTGATTTTATATTACCTTTCAGGTTTTCTTCCGGCCAGGATTATTGGATGAGGATTTGGATTTACCCGGAATGCCCGACTCTTTGACGCGGAATGTTTCTCCCTTAATGGTAAGAGTAACGTATGACGAACAGTCACGCTCAAAATATGTAGGAAAGCAAGACCTCAAGGATCTTTCTATCGTTCAGTTTAAGCAATCACACTAATTGATTTGTTCTGACAAAAGAAGCTAGAAAAGGAATCTAAACGTACAGTCCATCTGCAGGAGTCAGCATTTTATCCAAGCCTACAAAAATAAAGGATAAACATTGGTTGTTAAGGTGCACTTTACTTCATCTTGACTAAACAAATGAGCTGGCAATATTGTTCGTTAATATTAAAACAAAACGAGATTTCCATAAACATCGGGAAGAGGGTATAACGATACTGCCCCCAAGTATCGCGACCAGGATCCGATAGTAATGCCGTTTACATCGCGGTTTCCGCGCCATCTCTTGCCACCGAAGACAGTTTGCAAGTTCCAGAATGGTGTTAACAAAAACAATAACAACAGCTTTACTCATTGGTCGTATGCTTATCGTGGCTACTCCGAGAACGTTTCAAAACTTTAAAATGACCAGAGATGATTTTCCAGGGCCACATTCCGTTGTGGGAAACATCGATAGTTATTCAAAAACTTTACATAGGTAAACAGTATTGAAGTACATGTATAGTTTTGCAAATCTAAGATGCAGAAACATTGATTACTTTATGGGCTGAGAAAATGTTTCATTGAGAAATATTCCAATTAAGATATTTTTTTTAGCCTAAGTTAAGTATACCTTAGATTAACCAGACCACTGAGCTGATTAACAGCTCTCCTAGGGCTGGACCGAATGATTAGACTTATTTTACGTGGCTAAGAACCAGTTGGTTACCTAGCAACGGGACCTACAGCTTACTGTGGAATCCGAGCCACACTATAGCAAGAAATGAATTTCTATCAGCAGAAATAAATTCCTCTAATTCTTCATTGGCCGGTCGGAGAATCGAACGCGGGCCTAGGAGAGTGCTAGCCGAATACGATATCGACCCATCCAATGAGGAACTATTTATTTTTTTTAAGCCTAAATTATTCATTTTCGGTGTTGACCAAGATTACTGCAATGCCAAGTCACACAGGTCAATTATTCATTTTCGGTGTTGACCAAGGTTACTGCAACGTCAAGTCACACAGGTCAATTATTCATTTTCGGTGTTGACCAAGGTTACTGCAACGCCAAGTCACATAGGTCAATTATTCATTTTCGGTGTTGACCAAGGTTACTGCAACGCCAAGTCACACAGGTCAATTATTCATTTTCGGTGTTGACCAAGGTTACTGCAATGCCAAGTCACACAGGTCAATTATTCATTTTCGGTGTTGACCAAGGTTACTGCAACGCCAAGTCACACAGGTCAATTATTCATTTTCGGTGCTGACCACAAGTTACTGCAACGCCAAGTCACAAAGGTCAATTATTCATTTTCGGTGTTGACCAAGGTTACTGCAATGACAAGTCACACAGGTCAATTATTCATTTTCGGTGTTGACCAAGGTTACTGCAACGCCAAGTCACACAGGTCAATTATTAATTTTCGGTGTTGACCAAGGTTACTGCAATGCCAAGTCACACATGTCAATACGTGAATCAATCCAGATCTTCGAACAAACAACTGTCAACTTTTTAACATGTCAAATATCTGCTTAGAATTTTAGATGTTTATTGTTGTACATAAGCTGCTTATTCAACACTGTGAAAACTTTCCGTTCTCTAAAGTGAATCGTAAACCATAATATTAATTATACCAGTGCAAAACTACTTAGACGACCAATCAAAAACAAAAAGGGACCTGCCTAACCTATGTATGCTGAATTTTCTCGCTTATACTTACATCTGGAAGCAATTATTTACAGCAATTATTTTATAAACACGTAGGTATGCTCGTTAACAATGGATTTTATGGAATATAAAGCTTAAAAAATACTGGCATGTAATTGCAAGAATATGAATAATCACGTTTAAATACTCAGGTTATTTTAACAAATATGTTTTTAATTCTTTACATTTTCACGTGATTAAAAGAGTAGCACGGATTTAAAATTCAACTACACGAATTCGTCACAGAGTTGTAAATGTGCGTATTCTTTTCTTCTTCATCCATAGTGGAATCTTCCCTTTCGAAGGGCACTAAACCAGCGCTTAAACTTCTCTTAAAAGTAGTGCGGTTTTTGAAAACGTATAATACTGTATCAATGTGACATCCATCATATGCTAACTTCCGCATGAAGATTGTCGGGACCAAATACTGTATATATACAATCCGTGACAGCAGCAGTGGTTCGTGTCGGCATACGTCATCGTGGTAATAAAGTTTATGCAATTCCGAAGCGATAAGAATCGCAAGTCGTGAACTGAGACCTGCAGCTAATAAATGCTGCTGTTTTTGCTCTCGAGGGATTTACCCGAAGTAGAAAGGTCACCGAGCTTAATCTCGGTGGCCTTGGCATGGGTGTCAATGAATGCTTCGAACCTCGTGTTACAATCTTTAAAATACACACACACACATATATATATACATAAATATGCAATACACAAATACATATGTATATATATATATATATATATATATATATATATATATATATATATATATATATATATATATATGTATATATATATATATATAAATATATATTGTACTAACTGATAAGCCAGTTAAAAGTAGAATTCTACTTACAGAAGAATATCAACGTCGTCTCGACAATAAAACGACGAGCAACCCCCAAAAGCGTTAAATCAACAGAGCCCTAAAATTTCAAATGAAATAAAAAAAAAAGGTGTCAGTTCTGAAGTCGAATAAGGGACGATTATAATGTATTTTCCAGTCTGCAACTTCGTTAACAACACTGATGCCTTGACATTTAATTTCGTTGTTTCTCTGATAGAATAAGCCAGGAACGCAAATGGATGAATTTACTTGTTCGTCAGAAAATAGAATAACGCCCACGTTTGAAGCTAAAAGTTTTAAAAGCCCAAGTTGAAAATTCACTTATGCGAGAATAGTGAACCATGCTCCATTATTTCATTAATGAAAAAAAATGAGAGAGAGAGAGAGAGAGAGAGAGAGAGAGAGAGAGAGAGAGAGAGAGAGAGAGAGAGAGATTTCATACATCTCTACTTTGTAAGCGATGATTTTCTGATATCAATGTTGTAAGAGATGGTGTAATAAATTTCCCCATTCTTAATCAAATACACTTATTACCTGAAAGGCATTTTTAACTCATTACTGCTTTAAAAAAATGCTTTAAAACATCACCATTTTATTAAGCAAAGTTCTGAATGCAAATTTTTCGCCACAAATCAATCTCCCAAACGTCATCACCTGGGAACGAATCGTTCTTTTTTTCAAAATGGGGAAAAAAGGTGATAAATAAATAAACAGAAATTAGATGGAAAATAATCGAATAACCGGAGAGGAGGAACACTCCTCTTCCGGCCAGTAATAAAACCAACTTCCATCCATTTAGTCAGCCCTGTATTCACGCAATTACTTACTTGCGCCTTCCAATTGTTACCGCGGAAATGTGTTAAATGAGAATTAAATAATTACGCGGCTGGTCCCAGAGAGCGAACAAAGAAAGTCAACCACACCCACATAAAGGGATCACGTGGAATTCCGCTTTTATTCTCTCAACGAAAATAACTTTGTTACGTTTTTGCTATTCCGTACCCAAGTGACATCAGGAGCGAGAATTTTTACGTCAGGCTTGACAACCTTCAGGGGTGAGAGACGCCAGTGTTTACCTTGTTTAGTATATTTTGTCATCTTATAAGATGCAACGTATTCCTTCTCTATCACTGTACACACATTTTATATAAATATATACATATATACCCGGTTTATATATATATATATATATATATATATATATATATATATATATATATATATATATATATATATATATATATATATATACATATATATACACACATGTATATATACATATATATATTAGTTAAAGTTAAAGTCCTCCTGGGCCTCTGTAGGCTCATAGGGCAGGCTGATCTCCTGTTTCTCTGGCTGAAAGCCAGGGGAGACAGGTCTCAATGCCTATGACACGTGGCCAGTGTGTCATATATATATATATATATATATATATATATATATATATATATATATATATATATATATATATAATATATATGTATATATATATCCACGTGTGTTATATATATATATATATATATATATATATATATATATATATATATATATATATATATATATATATATACAGATGGATAGATAGATATACACACAGTTGTAATAGTCGCATTTATCTCTTAATTTCTCGATTTCTTCACGTTTTCTGGATACGCTTATCACCACAAAACCTTGAATCCGAAAATAAGTTCAAATGCGCACACTGGGGTGAGGCCAGTGTGTGGAGAAATTGAGAAGTTAAGGGGTCACTACGGTTATTTCAAATGCACCTATATATGGTAAAGGTAAGTTACATATATATACACACACACACATAAGCACACACACACACACGTATATATATATACATACATACAAACATACACTGAACCACAATTAAGATTTTTAAAAAAATTCATATTACACAATGTTTTAATTTTTAAGTGACATCCAAAAATATCCACGTGCATAAAAGATGGCAATAACTGAATGAGACATTACGATATAAAATTTCCAATACAATGGCCATTACAACAATATTTCAAAAGAACATAATCAACATTTTCAAGACAATACGAATAGGCAGTAAAGCTGCTAAGGACGTGACGGATAAGACCAAATCGACATTTCCAAACTGATCAGGTAATAATCACGAAACGTGGAATGGCTGTTTAAGTAAACAATGAAATAGAATTGTTGGTGAATTTTAAGAAAAATTAAAAACCGATGCATTCGTAGACACCACGACGTAAACCACAAGAACACTGACGGGTAAGCAACCGGATTAGTATCAAACGGAAAAAATAACCACAATATGAGTGAATAACAAATATAGATCATGCAATTCGAATGGCGTAGAAAAATATCCTTGATTAGTTTCCATTAACATTATTCCCTTTACTTAAGAAGATACAGACAGGCTGCCTTTGGTTTTGGAACATTTAAAGATAACATGTTTTAGGAGTAAAAAGCAATGCAGAAATCGGAAATGGTGCAAAGAAAATGCCTCAAAAGACCTGCAATAATCATTCTCTTCTTAGGAATTGATAAGAAACTACAGTACATATAAATGACGTATATCATACGAATGTTTATGTGTGAATGAGCATACCTGTGTTTTTATTTACAAGCATACACACATAAAGAGAATAAATAGAGATGAGATTCTTGAGCACAAAAATCTTCTTCTTCTTCTCCTCCTCCTCCTCCTCCTCCTCCTCCTCCTCCTCCTTCTCCGAGATTATGCTAAGAAGAGCTAAGAGGTGGAAGGCTAAAGAAGTTAGTCTTCATTAACAACCATCAGAAACTTCCATTGACATCAATTACGTCGAAGCATACCCAAAATTGGATAAAACGGAGGCCCCAGAGAGAGAGAGAGAGAGAGAGAGAGAGAGAGAGAGAGAGAGAGAGAGAAGAGAGAGACTTTAACATATGAGAAGAGAGCAGAGAGGCAGAAATACAAAAAGCCAGCATGAGAGACAAAGTCAACAAAGAACCGGCGCAGGATCGAGTTCTTGAAATACTTGCATTGCACTGGGGGCAATTACCGCGAAATTACCTTTGTCTTATATGCAAATGTCAAAATGATTGATCAGAGGAGTGGTGGAATTCTACGTAGTTCAGGGGGGTACTATGATAGAGCATCTATCGCTGCAAGGTAAGGAGATTAATTAATTCTTAAGAGAAAATGCAGTTCTTGTTCCTTAATTATGGCAAGAATGAAAACAAATAATAAAAATACTACTACATATTTACATACTGAGTATAGCCTTGCGGAAATCATTTGTATAAACAGAAGTTTGTGAAATCCTCGCAAGGAGGTAGACAAAGTAATATAACTTAAGAACTACTGCAGAGTATGTATACAAATCAATAAACTCCTACTGTAAATCAACAACGGAAGCTTACGGTTTTATTGCTATACCGTACGAAGACCATACTCGCTGTGGTTCATTAGTTCTCTTCACAATAAAGAAAATACGTCAAGATGTGGTTCAGTGAACACTTCCCAACCAAGAGAACGCGATACGCTTCACCATAGAGAACAAACATCGATTATTCAGTCCATGGATAAAAGAACTCTTCATAAAATAATTTTAATACTCTGTTCCATCAGCTTCCAACGAAATAGAAGATTCTATCGGGCCCCCAAGATACAGAAGATTCTGTCAGGCCGAAAATCCCTTTCACTATAAGGATCTTATATTAACACGATATGCAATAAACCTTTCGCAGGATAGGGTTCCCTCTATCTTTCATCCACAGTCCATAATATGAAGATACTGCTGAACTATACTTATGTTTGATGGCTCTTCGTTAGACGTGGTTCAGTGACCTCATCTCAAAGTCATATCATTTCATAATATGGGTACAATTTGGACAGAAGCTCTCCATTGAGTCTGATGGTGCAGAGCTAGTGTTGCTCATACCATTCTACAAGTATGAATAGGGCGGTAATTTCGAATAACCTGACTTTCCTAGAGCGCGGTAACTGGAGAAGGCGAAATTCTATGCAATTTCACCGCTCGTTTTCCGCAGCTAACGGGACGTAAATGGAGCTGTTTGTTAACCCTTCCACTCTTGCATCACTCAGATACGTAACCCGCTAAACATCGTGTTCTACCAGCTAAGAGCCACACCTCATTAGCTGGAGGACAAGAATTCGAATCCTTGGCAAGGACAGAATAATGCAGCGTCGTTCCATTAGCACCGACTAATCCTTATTTCAATCAGCTAGTGAATGAGGTACCTGGCAGTTGGTAGAACGTTGCAGGTGAAGGACAGGGTCAAGAGGCCGAATGGTGACACTTTCTGGAACCATCCCTCTCAGGGAAAAATCGAAAAAAATATATATATATATATATATATATATATATATATATATATATATATATTATATATATATATATATATATATATATATATATATATATATACTGTATACATACACACATATAGAATATATATATGTATATGCCATAAAATAAATATATATAAATATATATATATATATATATATATATATATATATATATATATATATATATATATATATATATATATATATATACTGTACATACAGCATGTAAGTCTGTCAAGTCTTCCGACCTTGGATGAACGCTAGCGTGACTTTACCTACTCCCCCAAGTCTTTTATTTTGGATAAATCCACAGTTTAACTCTCCTTCTAGACTTACTTTCCTTGATGTTAACAACCACGGGGGTGAACGTACTCTCAGCCACGCGATTAGACGACGAAGGCGGAATTTTACTTAAGAAGACATAGAAAAACGCATTATCTTTCACTTAACCCAAAAAGATAAGATTTATAACGCTGACAAGAAAGGCGGCGACATGAAAGCAAGCGGTGGTAGTTTACGAAATAGAGACCATCAAAATCGTCTGATTGGTGGACTAGAGCTCGATTAAGCTTACACCGCTTATTCATCCTAAGTACACGCGCAAACACACACACGCACATTCTCTATATATATATACACATCATATATATGTGTGTGTATATATATATACATATATATATATATATATATATATATATATATATATATATATATATATATATATATATATATATACTTGTACAATAAAACATTTAATTTCACAATGAAATCCGGTATCTGAACAAACATTATTCCCATATTTGGGTCTGATAAAAGAAACATTAAAAAACTAGAACATGCAGAAGAAAAGTAAAAAAATGAAGTGCATAATATTTGGAATGCAAGTAAAAACATTATTATGTATAATTACTGCATAAAATGAAAAAATGGCAAAGAAATATAAATATCTGTGTAACGCTTTATGCAGATATCTCGTTATTAGAGCACTTGCTTTTAATTAATTTGAAAGCCTCCCCTGGGCGGGTGTTTACAAAGTAAGCGTTCGATTGGAGGTATATACAGTATATATAACAAGTAAAGAATGCGCAGAAATTTCTTCGGCGCAATCGAGTTTTCTGTACAGCGTATGATGCTGTATGAAACTCTCAGCCACGGCCCATGAAGCTCTCATCCGCGGCCCATGAAACTTTCAGCCAAGGGCCGGTGGTGGCATGTGTTGTGGCACCTATATCGGCGCCAGACGGACGATCATGGCTAACTTTAACCTTAAATAAAATCAAAACTTCTGAG
>NC_089747.1:23435000-23480000 GCF_040412425.1 Macrobrachium rosenbergii
TTACATCAAGTAATTCTAATAATTTTTTGCAAAATGTAATCCTTTTAGGTCACTGAGGTAATTACTACACAGTAGATGAGATGTTGACATCAAAATCCTTTAAATCAGGTGATGTACAGTACTTGTGGAAGCGCTCAGTAAGATTCATATCTAACACTTCGTCAATATGAGAAGATTACGTGACTTGCCAATCAAGGTTTTTATACATAAACAGCTTAATACAGCAAAATGGGTAAAATATATATAAAACCTACTTGACGAGAGAAAGTCGGTGATCGTTGGGACTACAAGTCATCGGTGAGTAATTGCACCTGGGTTTGTCATCGACTGTTGGATTGATACAGTATTATTTTGTAGCTCACAACAAGAAAGCACGGATTCGAGAACTGTTAGGCCTACGACTATTTTCACATTTGAGACGATGTTATTATCTTTTGTCATAAAATGTGATCAAAAAAAATTTTGAGAAATGTTTGCCTTTTGCATTAGGAGGACAAAACGACTGTCGGGTTGGACATGAATCATTGCATAATCACTGCAAATCAAAAATATTGCAGAGGTTCATTACCGCAATGACTGACTCCAGATGGAAAATATATGAACCTGACTCTTCGAGCACTAATGAAAAGGGGAATATTGATGAAATTGCTTAAAATCTGAATATAGCTTTAAAACTGTATGAATGGATAAATTAATGTTAGGTTCTCCGGTGGACCGAACGGTGGAAAGCAATAGAAAAATACACAATTTCAGCGAGTCAAATAAAAGTACGTTTCAGGAGGTTAATTAGTGGGCCAACGTATCTCTCAAGACAAAATCTTCAGCAATAAATGAAAAACAGCTACCAATCATCTTTTTTATATTGCATTTATAACACCTCTATAAAACAAAAGAACATGTACAAAGATCAGCGCAAATCCTTCAGATATATTTTCTCATCATTAAGTGATAATGCTACTTATTATAATGCTATTTATCATAATGCTACTTATAAAATGGTTAATAAGAACTGAAGGATCAACTGTCATAAATATCCTTCATCCCAGAGTTTAATAAATCACTGGATTATGAATGGCTTGCAAGATAATGTTCCATATCCTACCCCCCCAAAAAAACGTTTCTTTAATCATTATTCCTTTTTGAAAGAAAATTCTTCATTTAAAAACAATCACATTCCAAGAGAGGTAGTGGTTTTAAAAGGAGAGAGGTGAACGTCTGGTAGCTTACAACTTTGTTCCTATAGTATTGAAAAAACATAAAGGGGAAATTGTAATGGTTCCTTGCTTAACTTAACCTCAAAGAAGTATTTTAAATGTTATATAGATTTATACAGTCCGTTATTCAGGTCTTGTTTATGACTTTTGTCTGAGACAATCGAAGAAATAATGGCCTTTTGAGATATTAATGGGAAACATCCCCTTACTGAGATCAGTGGGTTATGATCAATGAGGCTGCCTTATTTTTAGTTTTTTTTTTTTTTTGTAAAAGAAAAGTATTGAGATGGCTGTTTGTCTGTCCGTCCGCACTTTTTCTGTCCGTCCGCACTTTTTCTGTCCGCCCTCAGATCTTAAAAACCACTGAGACTAGAGGGGCTGCAAACTGGTATGTTGTTCATCCACCCTCCAACCATCAAACATACCAAATTGCAGCCCTCTAGCTTCAGTAGTTTTTATTTCATTTAAAGTTAAAGTTAGCCATGATCGTGCGTCTGGCAACACTATAGGTGCCAACAGCATAGGCCACCACCTGGCCGTCGCAGAAAGTTTCATGGGCCGAGGATGAGAGTTTCATGGGCAGTGGCTGAGAGTTTCATACAGCATTATACAATGTACAGAAAACTCGATTGCGCCGAAGAAACTTCGGAGCATTTTTTACTTATTTATTTTGTCCTTTTCAAGACTATGCTGCGTTTACTGTGACTCACCTGTCTATTACTGAATACCTGAAGATCATTTTCCATATCGGTACCTACGAGTATGATGATTCTGAACGGAATAAGTGAATTATTGTATTAAAAGAGCAATCTTTTTCCTAAAGTCATGAAATAGAAATACTATAATCTACATCATGAATCGTTTATGAGGACTGTTAAAAATATGAACTGTTATTATTCAAAGAAAAAAAAAGAGAGAATGAACAGCTTATTACACAATACTTAGTATTGTAGAAACTCTTGGCGGAATTAGTTTTGTATAGTTTTGTAAGAAAGATGTAAATGCCAAAATTAACTCAAATAATGGCACCGTAATAGCAATAACCATTTTTGGTATAAGGATTTACATTTCATAAAAAAATATTTCAAGGATTGCTGCCACTAGCAGCCAAGTATCCTTGGAATTTTTTTCTTAAAGCCATAATAAGTCATAAAATGACGGTCTCTTCATCCACAAAGCTAAAATGGAAATACAGCCTGTAGACCAACTCAGAAAAGTGTGAGAAATTCAACCAATTACTACCCTTTCAAAAAGCTCCAGGTACTATCCGAACCGGTAACTCATTATCCAGTGCTGACGAAAAAATCTAATCAGTCTCTAAAACCTGACAAGGACCTATTTTTCGTTTCACCTGTCCAGCCCAGTTTTATCAATTAGTTGTTGTTAGGCGACAGACACGGAGGGCAGTAGGAAAACTGTACATTTTCTGAGCAAAAATTTTCATTAGAGCAGAATAATAGGGACTCATTTGGTAACAAAGGATGATCGGACTCGACTTGTAACAGCATGTGAGATTCTAATTTATTAAAGACGTTTGAAATATGTTTTAAAGTAAAACATCCCTAGGAATCCGAAGACAGTTATTTTTCTCTGGCATTTTGGATTGCTCACGAACTTAAAAAGAGAGAGAGGTTCTACACGATTCTGTTTAGAAACCCAACAAAAAATGAGTGTCAGAATAGGGAATTTACTTCAAAATATTGCTCGGGCTAGAAATGGCATGTCCAACAAAGGTCACCGACCTAATTCAAAAAAGCATTTTGTGGAGTTTACTGTTCTCGCTGGTGATCATGTCGCAACTGTGTTAATCTCTTAGTGCTGCAAACTGCGCATGCGCTCGAGTGTCAGTGGAACTGGCAAAAATATTCACATTATTATATATAACTCATAAATCATGTTTTAACAACATTAAGCACGCGAATTTTGCGCTTGTGTGTGTGTGTGTGTGTGTGCGTGTGTGTGTGTGTGAGTGTGTGTGTGTGTGTGTGTGAGAGAGAGAGAGAGAGAGAGAGAGAGAGAGAGAGAGAGAGAGAGACCTTTTACATATAAAAGAACAAGAGTAGAACATGATGAAAAGACTAACCACCACCAGTAGTGTGAAGTCATTATAAAGATTGAATTATGAGTAAGATAAGATAGCCCTCCTAAAAGTTTACAGCATAAAAAACTGCAAATTATTTACCATGAGATCGACAATTAACAGATAAAGAGTGCCTCTTCCTGCCTAGAACATAAAATCCGTAATTCAAATAGAGAAATGTAAGTTCAATTGTGATCAAAGGATAACCTGGTAAGACCTTGCTAAATACTGAAGGCTGCAAACTGAGGAAAAAAAAAAAACATTGGTACAAAGCATGATTCACATTACCTGAGGTAAAGTATATATATATATATATATATATATATATATATATATATATATATATACATATATATATATATATATATATATATATATATATATACATATATATATATATATATATATATATATATATATAAGAGAGAGAGAGAGAGAGAGAGAGAGAGAGAGAGAGAGAGAGAGATATGTATATATATACAGATCAGATATATATATATGTATGTGTGTATGCATGTATGAATATATACAGTATATATATAAATTATATATATATATACAGTATATATATATATATATATATATATATATATATATAAATTATATATATATATATATATATATATATATATATATATATATATAAATATATATATATATATATATATATATATATATATATATATATGTATATATATATGTGTGTATGTATATATTATATATATATGTATTGTGTTTGTATATATTATTTTTACATGAAGTCGTTTCCCCTTACAGAATTTGGTTTCAGAGAAAAACTACACAATAGTCCGTGTTACCTATATACATACTTTAAAAGCTACATTATGAATCAACCCCTCGTGTAATAAATTTTCACAAAATATCCAACATCATACGCTTCCATTAGAGGCTCACCAGCACCGTGTCGAACACCCCTGTATCTTGCGCACACTCTCAGGCTCTTTGGATATTAAGACACTTCCTTTTCAATACCTCTTTTCCACGACCTATTTACTCCTTTCTAAATCTTCCTCTGATCCCTTCTAGAGATTTGGAATATACTCTTGTCATCAATCTATCGCCCTTTATTGTTTCCGCATGATCGTTTTTATCAAAACAATGATTCATCCTTTCACCTGCGCTAACCTTTACACTAGTTGTTTTTCTCCATATTTCTCGCCCTTTCATTGGATACGCCGCATAAACTACATCAAAAATTTATCACAAAAATTTCAACCTATTTCCTACTCATTATCTTCATATTACCGAAGAGACTCCTAGTACCAGGAAATGCTTTCAAGACTATAACAGACTTTCAGTTTTTACCAGCCATTTCCATTATGATTTTGAATATACAAGAGTAATGTATAAACTTCACAAAAAATACATTATCAGTATGAAACAAGTAAAAAATGCGCGTAAATTTCTTCGGCGCAATCGAGTTTTCGGTACAGCGCATAATCAAGGCCACCGAAAATAAATCAATCTTTCAGTGGTCTCGGTATAATGCTGTATGAGCCTCGACCCATGAATCTTTAACCACGGCCTGGCGGTGGCCCGTCTTATGTCGTTGTCAGATACACGATTATGGCTAACTTTAACCTTTAATAAAATAAAAACTATTGAGGCAAGAGGGCTGCAATTTAGTATGTTTGATGACTGGAGGGTGGATGATCAACATACCAACTTGCAGCCCTCTAACCTCAATAGTTTTTAAGATCTGAGGGCGGACAGAAAAGTACAGACGGACAGACAAAGCCATCTCAATAGTTTTCTTTTACAGAAAACTGAAAACGTAGATTAGCTCTTGAGAGGATGGTCTTTGTGTGAACACGTTCAGTATTATATTACACGATCCCTGTGACGTCTATAAAATTCATTTTAATTGTTAAAGCAATGTACAAAAGCAGGATATGTTATGCATTTCATACCAAGAAGAATGTGTATGAGATAAAGTCAGATAATCTTTCTTGTGCTCATCCTACTGAATATCGGTCTTTGCTATAGAGTAAGCTGTTAAGCGCATACTCTTCGGAGTTAATTTGATAAAGTTTTAGTAACCGGATAAAGTAGTTCTCCAGGATTTGACGAAGTAAACATATTACATATTCACCGATTATCAGGATTTAAAAAGTCGATGACTTTTCTGAAAGACAAATCTAAAGATGTGGTGTTGAATTGCCAACAGTCGTTTTTAGAGAAGAGAAACTAACAATTACCCTAAAAAGAAGTTCCACCTGGCAATCAAGATTTTAGTTTTCTGTAAAAGAAAACTGTTGTGCCGACTTTGTCTGCCCGTCCGCACTTTTTCTGTCCGCCCTCAGATTTTAAAAACCGCTGAGGCTAGAGGGCTGCAAATTGGTATGTTGATCATCCACCATCCAATCACCAAACACACCAAACTGCAGCCCTCTAGCCTCAGTAGTTTTGATTTTGTTTAAGGTTACAGTTAGCCATGACCGCTATAGGTGCCAACAACACATGCCAGCACCGGGTCGTGGCTGAAACTTTCATGGGTCGCGGCTGAGAGTTTCATGGGCTGTGGCCGAGAGTTTATACAACATTATACGCTGTATAGAAAACTCGATTGCGCCGAAGAAACTTCGGCGCATATTTTACCTGTTTATTTCTTGTGAATGAAGGTGCGCCGAAAAGTGTGCAAGTGATTATAAGAGCTCCCCTTTACATTTCCACACAACAAAACACATAACTAGTCACTAGGAATCAGCAACCAACATTCTTGCAAAAGAGGATTTTTCGTTTTTAATTTACCGCTGATTCAGATTAAACTAGTTTTATGTCAGCACGAGACCCGGCAACTTAGAGCAACTAATTAAGGTTAGTTTGCGCTTCATTAAATTCTATTCATTATGCGAACGAAACCTACTCGCATTAGCAACAGAATGTTGTCCCGGTTTACTTCTAGGTACACAGTCATTCCATGAACTGTTTCAGATTATAAGATCTGCAGGAAAACAACGTTTCCATCTGTCAACAGTAAATAATCATTGCTTTTCTTTTATCTTTTTAACATTTTTATATAGGAAGCAACATTGCCTGACTTTTTGTACTTTACTGTTTCACAGATCTTTGGTGTGTCATAAAATATTACGTTCTCTTATATGAACCTCTATTAATCTCTGATGTTATATCTAACAAAAGCATCGCCATGGATAAATGTTGAAATAATTACTACAGATAGCTTCGTTAGTGAGCTGATATGAATCATGTATATTTTCAAAGAAATTACAGCACCGTCACAACATAACTGGGTTAAGTTTTAATTGTACTAATGATTCCCTAATTTGATTTTGCAGACTATCGTCCCAACTGCTATAGGTATCGACGGTATGAATACATAATAATTTCCTGTTAAAATTTTCTGAAAAAAAAGTTCAATTAACTTATACTTCTTCTCCCTCCATTGTGAACTAATACGCAAAAAAATACAGAATTATACCTTGGGAAAAAGGTTAATTTCCTTTCGAATGTAAAAATTCCACCTGACATATCAGGAGCATCCGTTTGAAGAAATCTAGATAAAAGGTAATAAATACAATGGTATTTCCACTAGCATTATTTTTAAATTTAAAAAGGCACTCAAAATCAAAAGTCTGATATTAAAAGACTCTACGGTGAGACTTTCCAAGTTATTCTTGAAGGGGAAACTGATATACCGGGAGCCTCTTTATGTGTCACAAAATTAATGCTCGCTCCGTAAACTGTTTATTGAAAACCTGGACTCTGACATCTGACATTTCGTAATGGATTACTTCGTCTTGATTCTTGAACACCAACTTTTCGTACCATCTTCCTAATCCCAGCTACGTGACGTGACAGCACGAAAGAAGCAATTACATCACTTTACGAACATTCAACATCCTTTGGTATTTGTTGCGCTCCGTCGCTTGCGCAACGTGTGAACACACTTATGTATATACGCTTTGCAAGTTCGAGTGTTGCATCAAAAGGCTTAAAAGAGTTTTACCTACCTACTAAGAGGTTCACTTCCTCCCTCTAATGTGATTAACATATCTTTACTGCCGCGTTTATGCCCTCACATTATACGAAGACTTTCTGCTAATATTGAAGGTGCAAGACTTGATAATGTTGGGGAGAGAGAGAGAGAGAGAGAGAGAGAGAGAGAGAGAGAGAGAGAGAGAGAGAGAGAGAAGTATAGTTGGGGCGCAGACATGGTCAAAAAGGGGTTGGCTTAAAGGAAGGACGTATAAATTATGTGGAGAGAGAAGCCAAATTAAATAAAAATTCCAGCAAGAGAGAGAGAGAGAGAGAGAGAGAGAGAGAGAGAGAGAGAGAGAACAGAAGAACTTTAAGTCAATATTTCTGGATGAATGGATATGAACAAGAACATTCTATTCGGTCAGAAAGGAATGAGTAAAAACTACGTTTTATCGGTATTGCAAATATTAAGACTGCCATTACCGTTATTATTCCCGGCAAAAATCAAGTAACTGTTAAATTACTTATATTTCTTTCTTTTTTGAGATGGGTCAAGATAGCTTTAAAGCCCTTATTCAATTTGTGTCCAATAACACTAACAACAACCTCTTTTATACTAATAAAACCAGATTCACTGAACAGCAGCACCAAAATGTAGTAAATGTGCCTCGCTGTTTAACTTCTCAGTTCCAGAGGTCCTTTATTCCTCACACCGTTGGACTGTGGAACAGTCTCCCTGAGGCTGTCGTGCAATTGGAACTTCAAAAGTTTAAGCGAAGATGCAATGTATTACTACCCTAATGCTTTTCTTCTTGCATTTTACTACATTTTTATCTATGTACTAATTTATTAATTTATTTTTTTAAAGAGTGAGATCTTTCTGTATTTCCCTTTACCTTCTCTTACTTCCTAATGAGCGCCATATTCTTTGGAAGCTTGAACTTCAAGTCAATGGCCCCTGTGGGCCTGTTCCATATGAATAGGCCCACAGGGGCCATATGAAGTGTTCATCTTCTGAATAATAATAATAATAATAATAATAATAATAATAATAATAATAATAATAATAATAATAATAATAATAATAATAAACACCAGCACATATTTTCAGTTCGTCAAAGAATCACGTCTTGGCGAAAATTTGAAGACAAAATATTCCCAGGATCTTTCTGTTACACAACTGGCCCCAAGATCTCTACACAAAGCCAGTCATTTCCAGTGCGATTCCCATCATATCTAGCTTTGATCATTTACATCGTGAGCCTTCAATCCAGTAAGAAAAAAAATTCTTTCAAAGCGTTCCAGACCTCTGTGAGAAAACGATACAAATACTAATTTTACGAGTTCGCCTTTGCTTCTAATCTTTTTAAAATATGAATGTGACTGTGAATCCGTTTTATTCTCTGGACCCACCCACTGGTAGGGAAAATAGCTTAGTGTTGAAATTTCTTGTTTCTCTCTCTCTCTCTCTCT
This sequence comes from Macrobrachium rosenbergii, assembly GCF_040412425.1. Classification (NCBI taxonomy): domain Eukaryota; kingdom Metazoa; phylum Arthropoda; class Malacostraca; order Decapoda; family Palaemonidae; genus Macrobrachium; species Macrobrachium rosenbergii. The sequence continues at coordinate 23,443,728 of NC_089747.1, forward strand.
CTCTCTCTCTCTCTTAATTCAACATTAAGCTATTTCCCAAACAGTGGGTGACTCCAGAGAAAAAAAAAACACAAATTTCAGTTACATTAATATAATTATTATTATATATATACATATATATACATATTTACAAACGTATATATATACATACATACACAAATACACACACACACACACATATATATATATATATATATATATATATATACATATATATATTTACATAGGTATATATACATATATACATTCACATAATATATATATACATATACATATATATATATATATATATATATATATATATATATATATATATATATATATATATATATATATATATATATATATATATGCCATATAAACGCAAAGATCTTGCTAGATTAACAAACAAACTTTGAATGACCCAATCAGAACCTGGATGCAGCTGTAGACCTCGGGAAGGATCAACCTGCAACACTAAATTAAGGCTGGTATCCATTAGGCGTTGGTTTATGTTGAAGATCTAGCCGAGGTCATTAAGACTACAGATTTCACGGACATCTGTTGGTGACAATATCTGGGGCCCCATTGGCTCTCGCCTTGGAGGAAAATAGCCGGGTTTATTACAGAAGCTGTGGTTTAGATATTCTTTAGATATGTCACAATGATATGATGTTTGAGAAAATATATAAATATAAATATATACATATAATATATATAATATATAAATACATATATATATATACACTTATATATATGTATATATATACATATATATATGCGCTCCAAAATCTTTAATGGAAATTTAATACGGGAGCTTAATGATATGTTCGATGAAAGTCCCAAAAGCAATTAATTCGGAGTTCGGAGGACATAATTAAAGGAACTCGACAAAAGTGCACTAACTTGTCATAATTAGAAAGATTTAGGAAAAGCCGCACCTTTCCGATCAAAAGACTCAGCAGCCACGCGAAAAATATATTCCAAATGTATTGGTAAAATTCAGTACGTCTAAGGCTGATCCACATTATACCATCACGTCACGTCAAAGTACGTGAGAATTTCTTACACGTAATCAAATGGACTTGTCCACACCATCACGTCACGTCACCATCAAGCACACGGCATCCACCGTCACATCACGACACGTTTTCCTGGAGAGAATATTTTTACGTGACGTGACGTGGCGGTGCTTATGCAAGTTTCTTGCCACTAAATCTGTGATTCCCTGAGGTTGGGCACCAACTTGAACAGGATTGTGATGGATAGTGTGAATACAAGGCACGGCTGATGGGACGGTGACGTGACGTAATGTGTGAGTGACGTGATGGTATAATGTGAACCAGCCTTAATACGTTTGGTAAAGAAGATGCTTTGCACATCTAGGAGATCACACCTACAATATCGTGATAAATTAGAAGCATGAAAATACACAGTGTCTAATGATGAATAAGCCTGTATAAGATTTTCATTGAAATACTGGATATTGGTATATGAATAATGCATACTTTAAAGTGGACCACTTTCTAAATACGTATTGGCTTGTAACTAGGAATGCTTGCAAGTAACCTGCTAAAACTGTGAAATGTAAAAGGACACCTCTGTTAATTATCGCGTCCTGAGAGAAGCAAAATGTTAACAGAAAACACTTCATGGAACTATAGTTTTGAGAAAGTTACAACTCTCATGGCATCATTTATCTGACTGAATATCATCCCAAATAAAAAAAAAAAAAAAACATTCCGGAATGCATGGTCTAGAACATCCCCTAAATTGCTTTTAATGGACTTTCAATTTTATCGACAATGGCAATCATCGATACACTTTCATGCAGCCTTGTTACTTAAATAAAAATATAGCTAAAACAAATACAGAAATAATTTGATTGTCCTTATCACGACTTTTTGATGTCTGTGGGGTACCAGTATTGGCGAATATAACATGACCACGAAAATTTCACGTCCTATGTAAATTTCTTGTATGCTGCCTGCACACCCCATTGATCGTCAATGATACAGAAACTGCAAACTGCATGCTTCATTTCGGTGCTATTAATATTCAAAAAAGCAATTCCATAAAAATGTAAATACAAAGTGGCTACATTAAAAATATAATTAGCACCCATTACTACACCCATTAACCTTCAATAAACACTGCCCTATCGAATATTGGAACTTATTCGGGTGTATACGTTGAAGAGAATATTTTATACACCGGCAGTATTTTAATGCCATGTCTAAACTGCTTCACATTTTCGTGGCGGACAGTTTTATCATTTAATCTGCACACAACGACCGCCAGGAGATCATCGGGGGTCAAGGCTGCATACACAATCACAGAGTCAAGTTGAGTCTTATTATTTATCGCCTCCAGAGACTTTGTCATGACGGCTTCTTTTCTCCAATAGCCTTGACGTCAGGGCAGGGTTTTAGCATGTTTCAATTTGCAAGTAATAAAACGTTTATATAAATCAGTTGCCAATTTACACACGTATATGTATATATATATATACATACATATATACATACATATATATATATATATATATATATATATATATATATATATATATTTGTGTGTGTGCGTTTGTATCGTGTGGAATTTGTACTTCAATAGTGAGATTTTAGAGGACGCAGAAAATGGGTAGATAGGTTCTATTCAGAGAAATTATATATATATATATATATATATATATATATATATACACATATAAATATATACAATTTATGCAATGTATTTCCATATAATTTTCTCTTTCTGCAATTCAATGTAACGACAATATATGGGCATTACACTCCCAAATTAGATTTGCCTTTGTCTGACCCACGGTTAGCCTCTCTTATCACTGAAGTGCGCACAATGACAGCACCTTAGTCTGAGCTCACGACGGAATGTCATGTCCGTAAGGTCGAGATTGCACATCATTTTTACGGCTACTGGACGATGAGGACAGAAAAGTCCTTGAAAGCTTGTAACTTTTTTTTTAATAAAACTCTCCGCTAGATAACATCCGGTTTAAATGAGGTCCTTTTTATATTATATATATATATATATATATATATATATATATATATATATATATATATATATATATATAAAAACAAAAGGAAAGGGCAAACAAATGCCCTTTCAAAGCAACCTCTCAAGGAAAACAAGATAAGTGAACATAAATGAAGAGGAGTTGTGTTTATCTATGTAGGAAGCAAAATGCCCTGAAGAGTAAAAAAAAGTTAACCGTTTAGCGGGTCAGGAAAAACAGATAAAGTGATTAACAACACAATCCGTAAGAATAAAACGAGACTAAAAAAACAGAATACGGAATCAAAGCAGCAACCATAAGTAAAGGTCTGCCCATTACGGATGTGCATCTGAGCACAAACTAACACCATAACACCAGCATTAGCAATCTGCTAGGCATAAGGCGCCACTTGAAGCATTCCTGACACGTAAACTTCCCCGTCTTGGAGCATTCCAATACCCAGACACCTCCTGAGGCACAATGTCTTATATCTGACCGAAGTCATTGCAGCATCTAATGAGGAAAATTCTCTCTCAACTTCTCGAGGATATAAAGAAACTCGAAGTCTGTCTGAAAGATAAATGAATATTTTTTGTAAGCAATTTATTTTCAGCCGTTCTTGTTTCCGCGGCTGAAAAAAAATAAAACACTGAAATAAATTTAAAAGCCCGAGTGATAATCCTTCCTTGGAACTATTTCCCTTAGCAACCCCCCACCCCACTCTCTCTCTCTCTCTCTCTCTCTCTCTCTCTCTCTCTCTCTCTCATGGGATTTTGGTGTTGATGCAAAAGCAATCTTTATCCTCGGGGACAAAATGCAAATGATAACGAATACCTTTAATGGACGTTCTCAGTGTGACATCGGCAACGCTGACAAAAGATACGAAAAATTAAGAAAAAAAAAATGTGAAGAAGAAGAAGACTACATTAGTGAATGATAAGAAAGAATGAGAACAATGGCAATGGAGAAATAAGATGCGACGCGAATACAATAGAGGACGGATATCACGATTATTAAGTACGAATCTGGTATGCAAATGACAAAAACCAAGAGAGAATCCCAAAATTCGCAGGGAGATTAGGGGTCAAGAACGCTGACTAGTGACGACGATGATGATGATGATGAGAAGGATAGATAGATAATCAAACGGAGAAACACACAGAGAGAGAGAGAGAGAGAGAGAGAGAGAGAGAGAGAGAGAGACCTGGCACGAGGTTGAATAACACGCTGACGTGGAGAGAAAGCCTGGGCAGGCATTCCACAAACAGGTTTTTCAGACGGAACCGTGAGCGTGACTAGGATTGATCTGGACGCCTTCCACGATGCTGCTGCTCCTGCCTCCTTTCCTCCTTCTCCCATTCCTCTTCACCTCAACCCCCCTTCCTCCCCCTCTCCTCCTCCACCTCTTCCTCCTCCTTCAAGCCACCACCCACAAAAAAGTAGCTGGAGAAATTGGAGGAAAGGCAGGAGGCCATGACAAAGTCAGGTTGTTTTCGAGTATGGCCATCATCATGGTAGAACCTGGCTTGAAATAGACCTATATATACATTTATATATATATATATATATATATATATATATATATATATATATATATATATATATATATATATATATATATATATCTCCCCAACATAAATCAAAGTCCTTCAAAAGAAGGCATCGTGCTTACCCCATATGAAAAATGGGAAAAAGCACGTTAAACGAAGAAGATATGTGTATGTATGTATGTGTGTGTGAACTTGTGTGTATATATATAAATATATATATACACACATATAATATATATATACATATATATATATATATATATATATATATATATATATATATATAATGAGAGAGAGAGAGAGAGAGAGAGAGAGAGAGAGAGAGAGGCTGGCTTTTTACACAACCCAGACTCCGTAAACCTCATTTAGAAAATTTAAAAGTTGAAGTCCATTTAACCTCGAGATTCAAAATATAAAACTGAAGACTAAAAGTAACGTCCGCTTTAAGTATTTTACTAAGATGACAGTGAACAAAGAGATTTGAAAAATTACGAGAGACTGTCTCTGTTTAAAATCAGATAATAATGTCTCTCTCTCTCTCTCTCTCTACATACATACACTTATTTGCATAGAAAATGATAAATTGTCTGTACTATACACATGCCAGCAAGAAAAGACATGAAAAATACATGATACAAATGCATGCACATACTACGTATACATGTCTACACGAGTAGAAATATATAACAGAATATATATGATGACTTTTCTTCTGACAGCAATACTTGGGGTTAACCAAGTCGATTTATCAGCCTTGAGGGCCTTTGAAAGCAGCGACCCCCAAATTCCCAGAATACTGAAGCCGACATCAAAAAGAATCCGCGGCCTCCACCCCTCACCCCCATCCCCTCCCCTCCCCTCCCCTCCCTTCGACCGAACCACGAGAATGTCGTCTCATAAGCATGACTTCAAACAAAATAAAATCTCTGGTAGAGCAGGAGTCGTACTGAATTGAACACAATTTGCCAAAACCGATCAAAAATCCCTAGGAAGGAAAGAAATGTAAAAGGTAAATGTTAAAGGTCCATTTTGACGCATGAAATGAAATCTTTGCAAAATAAAGGGATAAACATAGTAACAAGAAAAAAGTGTTAAGTTCAAATTTCTTACAGCGCAAAGGAAAAAAACTGAAACATACTATATATCACAAAGCATGGCGCACATTTATCAACTGCAGTACTTTGCATACCTCACCATGCACTAGTTTCCACACAAAAGCTTGAATAATTACACTCTCCCCAGGATTTCGACAGTCATACAGAGGCCATTTTCGCACAACCAGTCCTTCTACAATGGAAGGTAAAAACTCACGTGACAGGTAAATATGGCAACGTAATACTTTACGACAATTACTAAACAGACAATTCATTTTATTCCAATGAAGTTTGGCCAGTATTCACTTTCTAAATCACCATATAATTTCAGAAAAATAAAGAGTGAAGGTATTTCCTGTAAGAGTGAGGCAAGAGGTTGACTGCTGTGTATTTTGAGCTGCAGAATGATACGTAACATAGACACCGAGCGTCACATTATGACTGATGGCAGAAAAATAGCAAAGCTTCTTGGGTAACACAACACGCTAGGGACAAGTGCCCGGTTGACTGAAGCAGAGGAGGACAAGAGAGAGAGAGAGAGAGAGAGAGAGAGAGAGAGAGAGAAAAAGAAAAAACAAACGTAGAAAAGTGGGGACAACAATTTCTTTCTCATGTGATCCCTTAAACATAATTTTTAGTTACACTGCTATACTGCCTTACACAGAGGTGACATCTATTTAATTTAAAATTGATGACATCTGTTTAATTTAAAATTAAAGTCCCTTACAAAGAGATCAGACAGTAGAGAAATGTCATAAAAAATGCAAAAACCGGCTTGGCGTTCAGTCTACTTCGTTCCAAGACTGAGATTACTTAGAATCACGACGACAGCAACTTATTTCACATGTCTTCCTTTTTCTTACATCCAAGCTCTGAAATTCTTGTCGTCTCAGGATTCTTATAATCTTCTCTTTTTTGAGAGGTAGGTAATCTCCTCCTTTAAAAATAAGTAAATCGCATTTTCCTTTCCCTTCCTTACTCTCTTTTTTCTCCTAGAACTTTGTTAGAGACGGACATTACAGAAAGACAAAATAATAATAATAATAATAATAATAATAATAATAATAATAATAATAATAATAATAATAATAATAGATATTTTTGTCATAACAGTGGGAACATGGTAATTTTTCTGCGTGGGCATTTTAGACATCCAAGAAGAACAACTTTAATATAAAATATCTTTTCAGTGAAATGAAGGAAAACTATCAGCAAAATAAGTTTAGACCTAACAGAACAAACATAACCACACATTTATAGTCACGTCTCAGTCGAAGAAAAAATTTTTCGTAAAACCGACAATGACCTCTTGGTTTCGTCTTATGCAAGATTTTAGGAGAATAACATATATTATAACGCGGAAATATAAGAAACCTTTCATTTTATCGAGAATAATTCATGAGACAATTTAACTCAACTGACAAAAATGAACTGTAGCTAAGTTACCTAAGTGTTTTTTTTTATTTCCATTCACTTATTTCGTGGTCAATAGACAGGAAGAGAAGAATTTCCCAGCGACAGCTTCCACATGGGAAAGGAATTTGTGATGCGTTCCTACACTGCAATTCTATTTCCAAGTGCAAAATGACAAATACGAAATTGAACTTCCGGATTAAAAGAATTGACTGACCTTCCTGGTGAGCTATGGTCACGAGTCCCTGTCAGACACGGCATCTTAAATACCGGAATGTACTTGAGACAATCTCGAGTCTTGGCCGAATAACTGTGCACTATGAGGAAAAAGCAACGAAGTGAACGTGATTCCTTACCTGGAAAGAAACAAAATCTTAAATGAGTCAAAATGAAAGGAAAATACTAAAAACAAAGGAGGTATTAATTCTTAAGGACATTTAATATAAGACAGCCAGTAATTCACAGTTATATTTAAAAATTATTTTCATTGCAACGCCTGTGAAACAATGACCAAAAGAAATTCCATGACCTTCCTCGTTGCCTAACAATCGATAAAACTGACTTTCAATCTTAAGAAATGACGGAAATTTAAGCACAATTTCAAGTAAAAATTGCGGTTTCGCAAGGGTGTTAGGGCCAGGGTCCTAATCATAATCAGCACACCTACTAATAATGGACACTCACGCAAAAACAAGCTGATAGGATCTCTCTCTCTCTCTCTCTCTCTCTCTCTCTCTCTCTCTCTCTCTCTCTCTCTCTACACTTACACACACACACATACTATATATATATACACATATACTGTACATACATACATATACATATACATACATAAGCATATATATATATTGTGTATATATATATGTATATATATGTATATATATATATATATATATATATATATATATATATATATATATATATATATATATATATATATATATATATATATATATATATATATACATATACATATACATATACATATACATATACATATACATATACATATACATATACATATACATATACATATACATATACTTTTACTCTTAACCATAGTTCGGCAAAAAGTAAAATCTCGGATTCAACAATGAACCTATAGAAATTGTTAGTTATTAATTCTCCATAAATATAACTCTATGACAAATGAAAGAATTAACGGAACTATCGTGTATAATCATAAAAAATGAACATTAAACAATATTCCATCAGTAATACAGATCCTGTTAATACAATGCTGTGAAAGTGTTGGACGATAAACTTGATGAAGAAAGCTCAGCGCAGGTGAAAGATAAATCACAATACGAATTTCAGTTGACAGGCTGAAATTACCACTACTTATGGAGCATGACGTGAGTACTTACTTCTGATAACAATGAAATTTTTGTAATTCCTTTTATTTACAAAAGGACCCCCCAAAAATAAAGATAATAGTTTTCTATTCATCAAGGAAAATTACAAACCAAACAAATTCTAAAATAAAGTCACAGTCAGTACGTGTAACACCTTAAATAAAATCGATGCAGAAGTGCATTCTGATATCGCCAATTTTCCTTTTCTTCCGCCGAAGACCTGCATCACAACCCACTTACATCCGAATATTAGCCTGAAGAGCACTCACCCGGGCGAAACAATCGAGGCCCGTCCGATGTTGCTGTGAAACGAGAAGAAACTCCAGATGGAAAGATAGGAAAGATTTATGTACTGCGGAGGGGAAAGCTTCTATAGGTTGCGCGAGGGCTCATTCTGCAACGAGGAAGAGAAACCACTAAGAGCATGTGAAGCGAAGCGTGGGTATCTGCTGGAGAGAGAGAGAGAGAGAGAGAGAGAGAGAGAGAGAGAGAGAGAGATTATGGTCAGCTCTTTTCTTGGGAGATATCTGAGGAAGGAGAATGTAGGTTACTTTTATAAAAGACCATTGGCACATGTACTGCGACTGACTGGTTGATTGTAATTTACTATTTGTTAATACTGCAAAATAAATTTTAAAAAACCCAACCATAAATGAGCAGAAAAGACGTTTCACCTTCCCAAAATGGCTTTCTCCTGACACAGACCCAAACCGACCACAAAAGTGACAAAACAAGCCCCACTCATCCCACCCTCTCCTTTCTCACTAAAATACAGTTTTCAAATTAATGTTAAGAAGAAAATAAAGTCAAAATTCTCATAACCCTCTCTCCTACCCCCACCACTTTTCCTATGTTAAATTTCATAGCACAACCAACAGCTACGGACCACTTAAAAGAACGGGGCTACGAAAATAGCAATAAAGGCCCGCCAGTACCAAACGACGAACATCTACACCACCTTTACTGCTCCAGTGATAACAACGGGTCCTATTAACTAAAGTCGGAGCTGGAGGAATGAGAGTTTTGATAGACAGAAATGACAACTCAAGGTCATCATGGTTTAAAAGAATTCCTGAAAATATATATGGTTCTATCTACTTAATTATTTACTTGTTCTGTGTGTGCACGTGTGTGTGTGTGTATGTGTGTGTATGTGTGTGTGTGTGTGTGAGAGAGAGAGAGAGAGAGAGAGAGAGAGAGATCTGACCTGCAAGTGAGAGGGAGAAAGCTTCCAACCCGATCTGCAAAAGAACAGCAACATCATGAGCTAATTCATTACGGAAGAAATCAGAGAGGCCATGCATTAGAGAGAGAGAAAGAGAGAGAGAGAAAGGGCAGCACCAGTGGTGTAAACAATATGCAAATGAAATGAATAATCCGGGACACCGGAATTGTTAACCACCGAAAACATACAGACAATCTGAAAATATCTGTACTTTTTCTTTTCTTGTAATGCACGTGCATAATTAAAAAAAAATAAATATAAGAGAGAGAGAGAGAGAGAGAGAGAGAGAGAGAGAGAGAGAGAGAGAGAGAGAGAGGGGGATTTCGTGACATGCTAACAACAAATTCTCTCATTTAGTTTTCCAATAAATATAAAAATCCATAAAAATTCCAAAGAAAGCATCTTATCTGACAAGATATATGAGAAAAGAGACTTCAGATAAAACCTGTGAAGGAAGCGTGAAACTGAATCACAATGGCTGGAAGACGCACAAAAGAAAACTGGAAAATCCTCGAGCAAGAAGGGAGAAAATGGCCTCTGCGCAGAATAACAGGTGGGAAAAAATTCTTTGGAAAAAACACCACTAAGTCTGCTGGATTACATACCAGCTATCTATCTATACACACACACACACACACACACACACACACACACACACACACACACATATATATATATATATATATATATATATATATATATATATATATATATATACATATATATGTGTGTGTGTGTGTGTCTCTCTCTACATATGTATATATATATATATATATGGTTCTGGAAAAATAAGAAACACAACACACTGTCACGTTCATCCTTTAACTATATCCCTGTTGAACCAAGGATGAATTCCTCTGCGGAAACCTTTGACATCACCATCCGCTTGTTATATCTACGCACAGAGGCCTCACCAGCATTGTGTCTGCCCTCTACAAACACCTTGTTCTCGCCTCCTGGATATTTGGGCTTTCCGTTCCAACCTCTCTAACCCTCCATCCACCAGACACTTCCTTGTCCCTCCTTCCTCTAAAGAGTTCTGACTTAACCCTTTAAACAGACGTATCATCCTCCAATCTCTCCACGTGACCAAACCATCTCTAACACTGTGATCCATCTTTTCACCTACACTAAGCTTTCAACTGATATCTTTCTATATTTCTCAAAGTTTCAACGCTTCTCATTCCCCATTAACTGATTAACAGCTTTTAGCTTTTTTTTTTTTTTACAATCGTATGCAACATGAATAAAAGGAGAATTAGCTCAACAGTCCCTTCATATTTTCCACCTTTTGCTTCCATAGACCTCAGTATGCATAACCCACTGCATGCATAAATCAGTAAAAGTACAGGTGATTTGAAGAATGTATCAAGATCATTCCTTCCCTGTCAAGAGATGGCACTGGGACCCGTTTCCTTGTAAGACAATTACTCTGGTGACTAAAATGCAGTAACCAAGTATTTAAATCCTTACAGCAAAAAGTATTGAAATTTAAAAAGGGAGAGGTTACAAATCACACTTTTGCATTAGCTCATAATTACGCTACACACGACAACAAGTAATTAAGCACACACACACATAAAAGGTTTACTGGGTAACAGCTCACTAACAGAGAGAGAGAGAGAGAGAGAGAGAGAGAGAGAGAGAGAGAGAGAGAGAGAGAGAGCACTTGCGTTCATATAAAATAAGCTCTTATCCATGGATGGTTAACCATGCACATTATTAATACGCCCGAGAGGTACTTTCTCCTGCCCCTTTCGCTACTAAATGGGCACGTAAACTGCTTAAGATTAAGCACATCAATTTAAAAATTTCTTGAGAACTCTAATCTTACACTACAACAAAATTTTTACATTGGCGCTGACTCTGTCCGGGTGCATATACAGACTTAATGAGAGAGAGAGAGAGAGAGAGAGAGAGAGAGAGAGAGAGAGAGAGAAGAATACTCAATATTTAGTGATGGCTCTTGTACAGTACTAACGATCAAAACATTATTTCACGTGGCAGTTTTTATTTACCCATGGCAGAACTCTTTGTAAAGAAACGGTAATTTTATTTTAAAGCTTACTGCTCGTTGTGACAATCTTCTAAACCTCTAATACCACCTACTTCCAGCTGCTCATCACGTAAAACTTTCATATGGAACTAGAAATTACCGAAAAATCGGGAACATCACGATTTGGTACTGCTTTACGGGGGTGACCGGCACAACTACACTTCAGAATTTGTTCTTTTTTTATAATGTTTAATTATCCTCTTTATATTTTGTACTCTGAATGTCGCTAATGTCAAAAAATGTCCTATTCAAACAGCAAACAACGAACAAATTCAAATTGCTGCTTTTATCACTCGCTATCTCGTACGCAACCATTAACCCTACGGCGTCCTTAGCACAGAACGATAGCACGGCACCAGTCCCCATTTCTGGCAGTTCTGTCTTACATGTTGTCACACTTGTTGAGAACGTGCTCATTCCCATCTGCTCCAATTCGGTCGCGATGGAACAACTTCAGTAAAAGCAAGAAAGCCTTATTCCAAGAAGCAACATTTTGACTTAAAATCATATGTCATAAATATTTTAGCATATATCTTAATGTACAGGATATACTTTTGGGGTCTACTGCGACAGTAAATTCCTCATTGGACGGGTTGGTATCGTTCTTGGCTAGCACTCTACTGGGCCTGCGTTCGATTCTCAAACCGGCCAATGAAGAATTAGAGAAATTTATTTCTGGTGATAGAAATTAATTTCTTGTTATAATGTGGCTCGGATTCCACAATAAGCTGTAGATCCCGTTGCTACGTAACTAACTGGTTCTTAGCCACGTAAAATAAATCTAATCCTTCGGGCCAGCCCCAGAGGAGCTGTTAATCAGCTCAGTGGTCTGGTTAAACTAAGGTATACTTTACTGCGACAGTGCTGATTGTATTTGTCATTGTTGGCCCAATACCTTGATCACCCGTAGAAGAGAAGCCTGGCGACTTCTTTTCTGCAGGTACTAGTTGGGTCACAATTCCACTGAGTTCAAGGGGAGAGGCCTTTCTACTAACAGTCGACCTAATAACAAGCATCAGGCCAAATATTCCCATCTTTTTTCTGTGAAAATCAGTTACTCTCGAAATGTCCGGTTCTGCGACAGTCTAGTTACCCCCTACACTAGTTTTGACATTTTCTAACTGCGTAGTTTTATTTATGTATTTATGCACTGATTTTTATTCATACACTCTTTCTTCCTTTAACAGGCAAGTCTATGTCCTCGTGGTTAAGCCTCCTTTCCTTCACTTCCGTTCTATTTTTAGTTTTCTGAAAGGAAAACTGTTGTGCCGGCTTCGTCTCTCCGTCCGCACTTTTCTCTGTCCGCACTCGATTTTAAAAACTATTGAGGCTATAGGGCTGTAAATTGGTATGTTAATCATCCACCCTCCAATCATCAAATATACCTAATTGCAACCTTCTAGCCTCAGTAGTTTTTATTTTATTTAAGGTTAACGTTAGCCTTAATCGCAACAACATATGCCAGGCCACCACCGGGCCGTGGTTAAAGCTTCATGGGCCACGGCTCATACAGCATTATACCGAGACCACCGAAGGATAGATCTATTTTCGGTGGCCTTGATTATACGATGTACGGAAAGCTCGATTGCGCGTTTTTTACTTGTTTTCTCTTTTTCCTTCTATTACAGCCTGGGCTAGAAGCAGCAATTGACTGCCCGCCTCATTTGCCTTGGCCCCAAAAGTGAGAGGGTTTGACATATTTGTAACTGATCAGCATATCAGGTTTACTCAGTTCCGTCACCATTCTGACACTCTCCAGCCGCTCAAGCTGATAAAGGAGCCCACACATACGTCTGTCATTGTTCAGTTTACTGGTATCTCTGACCACTGTGCCACAGATACTGGCTTCTATGTAAACCGATATATGAATAGTATACCAAAAAAAAAAAAAAAGTACGACCTCAGAGAGCCAAATCTCTTGGCAATTGAGGAACGGTCTTACTGGCAGTGTTATGGGTGTTGATGACCTCATGTTTAAGGAAGTCTGTGCTGCTCTAAGTGTTGCTATATATCTATCTTATTGGTGATTTACATTTCTTAACTCATTTAGTCTTATCTGTACTTTATTCTAACTCGCTTTGCTATGTTTTTCAGACATGTGCATTTTGCTCTTTGGGAGTTTGCTCAGAATGCAGATGGTTTTTTAAAACACTTTCTCTATGGATTATTGTTCATGAATAATAATAATAATAATAATAATAATAATAATAATAATAATAATAATAATAATAATCCTCGTACTTCAGGCATTCATTTTGGCTTCCTAAAACGCTTTGCACAAATCTTCACAAACTAAAAAAATATATGTTCGATCTTGAGAGAGAGAGAGAGAGAGAGAGAGAGAGAGAGAGAGAGAGAGAGAATATAAATATACACAGTCAACGCAACTCAAAGTACTGTGTATTAGCACAAAATTACAAAAGCCCGCGCACACACGTACACACACACACACGGACACAAACACATCCGGTTGTCATATTTTGACGACACCCAACTCGTCGAGGTCACCGGTATGAGAAAATTGCAGAAGAAAAAAACCTCCGCAACGCAGACGACGTCGAAAACAACATGGAGAGCCATTGAAGGTAATGGGGAAAGAAGTCAAAGGTTACCCGAGAAATACAACATTTTCCCAGCGAAAATAATAACAGAGGTATTTATTACCAGTGTACTTTCTCTTACTCGCGAAAGCGTGAAATTAAGACGCTTTTCATTTGATTTCATTTTCACGTTTTATATTGTAAAATGACCTTTGCCTTTCAGAGCGCTGGCAATTCAATTTGGTGGTAAAAGTTAAGTATATCTGAGTTTAACCAGACCACTGAGCTGGTTAACAGCTCTCCTAGGGCTGGCCCGAAGGATTAGATTTATTTTACGTGGCTAAGAACCAACTGGTTACTTGGCAACGGGACCTACAGCTTATTGTGGAATCAGAACCACATTATGACGAGAAATGAATTTCTATCACCAGAAATAAATTCCTCTAATTCGTCATTGGCCGGTCGGGGAGTCGAACGCTGGGCCAACAGCGTGCTCCCCCAAAAGCTCTACCCACCCCTCAAATGAAGAACTTCAATTTGGTGGAAGTATTGCTCTTTAGGCGTGGCGTGATGTTACCAAACAATCTGAGTTTATAAAACAAAAATGACGAATGACGTTCACTAAATAACCGGACCTATAGTTAACTAGACATCCAATCATCAACGACAAAAGCGAACCGTGAATCACCCTCAACACTGAACATTAAAAAGAGGTAAAACTAATTGCGCGAACAGAAGAAAATAGGAAATGAAAAAGGATGACTAGTCAGACGCATCCATGCATGTTTTAACTGCTGCCTGGCAATTGGACGCACGTCACTGCTAACGAGGACTTTCTATTCTGAAAGAAATAAAACCCGAACACTTTCCTTTCATCAGAATTAAAAGAAATAACGGCGGAAATCTTCTCTAGTTTTCGGATGTCAAGACAACAAGGGGCTCTTGTTAGGAGTGGCCTCAAATTAAGGGAAAATGATAAAGCATACGTGTGTAGCATTTATGATTTAAATTTTGATTCTCTAAAACAAAAAAGATTTTAGCTACGTCCCTTACATATCTTAAGTGCGACATCTCTCTTCTTATTCACGAGTATAAAATAAAAAGAAATAAATGGAAATATTTAGGAAAGGAAATAAAATTAAAAAATGGATGACTTACAACCAGAACAATTGTACTATCATGAGTGGATCTCTCATGTAGAGTGAAAATTCCTGTCACTGCATATAATACTGGATATATTATATATATATATATATATATATATATATATATATATATATATATATATATATATATATATATATATATATATTGAGAACATAATCAGTTGTTTACACAAGTCCCAAAGCATATAACAACAAACACTAACAACGAGCAAACAAGTCTTCTCATTTTAATACTAAATACATAAATTAAACACCACGGCGGTACTCTTACAACAGCAACCTAGTAAAGAGTACGGAATATGCGACCTAAGAACGTAAAAATAAAGAAAACAGCCCCATTTCCGCAAGAAAGATCAACAACTGAGAGTGAAAATAAGCATGACGGAAATTGCAGCTCGGGGAAAATAAAAATCATAAAATCAAATAAAAGACAAAAATGTAAGAGATAAGAGAAAGAGAAATGATTTCACATATATGCAATGATATTATTAAGAGAGCAACATGAAATATATCCGAACACCACAAGACGATCAGAGGAAGGAGAGTTTACTTATTAGCCAAAGATAATACTCCTTTTTAAGAGGTGTCAGGTTTATATATATATATATATATATATATATATATATATATATATATATATATATATATATATATGTATATATGTATACATATGTATATAAATACAGTATATATATATGTATATATATATATATATATATATATATATATATATATATGTATGTATATACTCGTATACATATATATACACACACACACAAGTGAAGGTCAGTGTTCTGTGGTCTACATGAGAAAATGGCATTTTATTAACGCACATGACGAAAGCTTAGTTTTGTTAACAGTTGAAATTCATGTGCCGGTTTGTATTTAGTTCATAATCGGATTGATATTGTTACATACACAATTTCATTTATAGTTTATATATGTATAAAGTATACACACATATGTATATATATACACACATACATAAATACATACATACACGCATATAGATATAAATTGATATATATACATATATATATATATATATATATATATATATATATATATATATATATATATATATATATATATATATATATATATATATATACACTATGTATGATATTGTTTAGCAAAATTAATCCTATTTTGAAAGAAAAATACAAACCATACATGAATTTCAGCCGTCATCAAAAACAAGCCTTCTTCCCGTACGTTGATAAAACGCTATTTTCTCATGCAGACCACAGAAAACTGACCTTCACTTCTGTTAATGACGTACCCACATCAGGCAGAACAGATAAGAAATGACAGTATCATCGATTCTGAGAAATATGAGACTTACTTGCAAAGCTCATATCTGGGTTTTGACTCGCAAATGGTGTGTAGGTGAACATTTCGTCTGCAAATTACAAGGGAAAGGATAAAAGATGGACATTTCTACTTGGTGACATTTGCCATTTCTTATTTGACACCAATTTGGCGACAAAAATAACCTTTGGGAATGTGTTCTTTTGTACTGACGTTATCTTTTCAGAGCTAGATAAAGATGAGAAAAACTTTTAAATATTATAAAGGCTAAGTTAAGGAAAAATTGTCAGAAATATTTGTTCCTGCTTCCTGAATTAATTAGATTACAAAAATGTCATGCAATGCCACATCTATACAATTCTTATGCCGTGCAACCGTAATTCCTACTATTGCTGCAGCCAACGAGCTAGATAAAGGTTCCATCGTCGTGTCCTGGCAACCTACCGTTAAACGGTTGGTTGCACCACTGACCAGTTTCAGAGTTTTTCAAGTTTTATACTGTAGGTGCTGAACGGACAAATAATATAATAAAAATTCACCTTAAAAGTTATACATAAATAAAATCGTCAATATAACTATATGGATCGCTTCTCGCCATGAAGCCTTTAACTACTGGCAGTTTAATATTTCTAATGATCAAAAAGCGACTTATTAAGAGAAATGGGCAGGTGCAACACTCTATTTAACGTCAACTTTATTGTTGGTATGCCCTTTATTATTTCGCATTCTGTTTATTTCTTTTTTTCTCTACTTTCTTACTTCTTGAGAGATTTATGTAATGCTTTCTTGTTGTAGAGCGCATTATAATAAAATTCCACCCAATGCTTTCGTTACATTTTGTTTTTCTATCCTCTTTCAACAATCATTTATTCAGGAAGGGCATTGCTTCCGTCACAATTTTACAATTTCCTCGTACTATTTTATGTAATAATTTTCGATCAGCGAGAGTACAAAATCGGATTAAAAGAACGTTTTGCATGAATCGGCATGCTAGCTAAAGAAATTTATGGAAATCCGAAAGGTGTTTTCTGAAATTCCCGTGACAGAGCAAAGAGACAATTCTTCTGCCAGGATTTCATGGGAGCATTAACCGACTCCAAGGACCATTGCTCAGTTACGCATTTTTAATGCTTGACCACCTGCACAATAGGCTAAGATATAATACTCAGCGGTACTCTCTCTTCGAAAGTTGCTACCCTGCGCCTGTAGAGACTTAAGAAAGTGAATTCTCCAGATACTCTGAGGTACAGAGACAAGAGCGAGACTGGCGGGTAGAACACGGAGTAAGAAGGCATATCTTGGATGAGTTATATAAAGGTTCCAAAAGAACAGGACAGAGTAGTCTTTGTCCCTTGGCAAGAATTACAAGGGCATAATTATTATACCTTAAAAACTGTATGATATTATTATGATTACGAAAATACGACAGATGCCAGCACAAAGTTTTCAGTGACAGCATAGCATGTGCTAGATTATGTACTGGAGATTTGGGAGTCACTGGTTTGGAGTAAAAGTGGTCAAAGACAAAGTTGCTATGTTTCTTTAGTGTTTAATACCTTTAATGATGGAACGAAGAAAATGTCATGGTAACGACATGCGATGAGGAAATTGCTGAATAAGTAAAGGAATCGTGAATGGGGTGTGAAGAGGTTAATGTCTGCAGAACACAGAGCGCCTGTTGGTGATATTGAAAAGATGCTGCAGAGACTAGTCGTATAAGTTCTAAGTGTATGCAGAAATATTAAAAAAAAAAAAAAGTAAAAACGAACAAGCTTATCAGGGAAAAAGGAAGCCAAGATAATTCTGTGATTGTTACTATCAATGGCAGTTGACTGGAAGCAACTGGCTCATACACGCATTTGGCGGGGGGGGGGGGGGAATATAAGGGATCATGGTAGCATGAGAGAAGTAAGTGAATCTCAGAAGGTGAAACAAGGAAAGTATAAGGATTTCTGCATCAGTTTTGGAAAAGAAGAGGAGTATCTACAGAAACAAAAGATGGGATGCACAAGGGATTGTTCAGTTAACTCCCTCTAATGGAAGGGGAGTGTGAAAAATGACTAAAAGTTAGAGAAAAGGCTAAAGGATATTGTGACAAATTTCGCGGAGCATTTATGAAATAATAAGGATATGAAATGGCATGGAATACGGGGCTGAAAAGTGATAAAGAGGTTATTGCAAGTAAAGAGTGGGACCAGAAAGAACTAAGGTTTTTGGTCAGAATATTAATGAAGGATAATCTGGCGGTGCAAAGTGTAAAAAAAATCAGGACGCAAAGGGAGCGAAAGCAAGGAAGTAAAGAGACAACTTAAAAGAGTGAACATATAGAGACAGAAATATGGAAAGAAAAGGCTGCAATAAAAAATATTGGGAAATGAATGAGCTCCGTTTTGAATTCTGACATTAAAACAAACACCTATTTAGTGCTCACTGTGGGTAACTGTTCTTACAGATCAAATTAAGAGTCTATTAAAAATTCTAAAAGAATCTACTTATAACTTCAGTCTGAAATCATTAACTCAAAAACCATCACTATCTCAGCTAAAGCCGCTGCTCTACTGTAAATTCGACAGACAAGAGGCAAGTTGCTTTAGTTTTTACATAAACTTCCGCCCTCCACGGATGTATGGCTTTCACTCTCCCGGGCCGTGGGGGGTTAACATCCAGGAAGCATGAGTGTGTCTTCCAGATATTTTGTAGGAGACGTCGGGGGCGGGCGGGGAGGGAGAAATGCACAGCTGACTGACTTGCAGTGTAGGCATATGAAGCACCATATATTGTGTAGCTTTCTGTACAGGGAGCGCCCCCTTGTTTTTATCAACTAAAGAATGGAAAAAGCTGTGCTTGATCATTTATTCCTCTCTGAAGCTACCCCATATTATGCAAACACCTCACTATGTATGTATGTGTGTGTATATATATATATATATATATATATATATATATATATATATATATATATATACATATATATATATATATATATATATATATATATATATATATATATATATATATATATATATATATATATATATATATATATATATATATATATATATATATATATATGTGTGTGTGTGTGTGTGTGTGTGTGTGTGTGTACTTGCAAAGCCATTTAATATCTACAATATCAAGCAATTGCCATAAAATAAATCCTATGAAAAAAGTAGGGAACAGTTAATACCAGGAAGTGACAGGAGGAAATGTCAAACAAACGGAGATAAGAAAGCATGCGGAGAAAAGGGGATGGGAGAATCTAAGGGGAGGAGGAGGAGGAGGAGGAGGAAGAGGAGGAAGTGAGGTAAACGAGGTTTTTGCAAGAGAGGGTCGGGTAGAAGAAGGCTAACATGGCGGTGATTACTGTCACTCCCGCAAACCATCTTCAACTCACAATGCCTTGCCAAGTTACAACCTGCCACAAAACATGATGCAGGTACTTCATCTCCGGGTGCTCCGAAAGCGTTTGATCGCCATTCCCTATCTTATTTTGTTAGGAATTCGAGCGTATGACCTCTCTCTCTCTCTCTCTCTCTCTCTCTCTCTCTCTCTCTCTCTCTCTCTCTCTCCTTCACACACACACATACACAAAAAATGCTGAACGTGTATGCACAAAGGGTGAAACTTATTTCTCATATTGCCGCGGTGGTTTCATTTACCCTGCCAGATTAAGTACCAACTTTACTGCATATTTATCCGTATAACCTATTTACATCTCCATATAATTCTCTCGAGGAGAAATTTGAACGGCCGCACGCCATCCACGACAGGGGCTGTGAGGAAGCAAACGGGTCATTAAATCTTAACGGTGGGTTCCTTGAACGCCTAACGGTCAAGATGATGCTCCTCACACCCTGTGCTACTATGAACCATTTCTAGTTCCTTAAACTACTGAGAATTTCCAGTCATTTGGAGAGCTATAAAATGGCATCGTGGGTAGACCCACCCCTGTTTCTTGGTGACCGTTCTTTTCGAGTTTCATTCTAACAACTCTGATGGTTACCTGGACTAGAACATGTCGACAGTTTGCCCCCTTACTAAAAATCCAGCTAATCTTCAGCTAGGTGTTATAAAAGCGTATTTACTTCATCTCTGAATAGAGTATAACTTGACTGAAGGCAATGAAATATACCGAGATAAAATGAAAGTTGTGCTCTCCATGTTTGAATAACAGCAGAACTTTATATTCAAAAATTCTGTGACCAATGCGGTTGAATCGAGACGACCACCATGTCCGTGTTCGTGTGTTCATGTGTAAGTGTGTGTGTGTGAGAGAGAGAGAGAGAGAGAGAGAGAGAGAGAGAAGAGAGAGAAAGGAATGCAACGTGAGGTCGAGGCTGAGGTTACGACGAAACCTCAATGGTCGGATGACATTTCCATCAGGATTGTTCGATTATATAACGTGATCTGATGTTCTTTATACAACTGGGCACACACATACACTCTCTTTTGTGGCTGCACGGCAACATTATTTATAGATTGTTTTTTCTTTTCGTTTTCAAATATTCTACAAAAGATTTATTCTTCTTCTTTTATTATTATTATTATTATTATTATTATTATTATTATTATTATTATTATTATTATTATTATTATTATTATTATTAGAGAAAACGCTCTTCTCTTTAGTTAATTGAATTGAACTGAATATAGAATTTAGGCTAAAGGCCAAGCACTGGGACCAATGAGGTCATTCAGCGCTGAAACGGAAATTGACAGTAAAAGGCTTGAAAGGTGTAACGGGAGGAAAACCTCGCGGTTGCACAATGAATCAACTGTTAGGAGAGGGTGGAAAGAAAGACGGAAGAAAGAGAATATGAAAGAAGGAGGTACAGTAAAAGGAACGAAAGGGGTTGCCGGTAGGGGCCGAAGGCACTTCTTTTTAGTTCAGTGTCAGATAGCATTATGATTCTGTGACTCGTATTTTCATAAAAATGCCTTAGCTCTTGTGACCATGCCCACATCCTACTTCCCACATTCAAGAAAAATAATCTGCAACAACAGAAGAAGGAGCAAGGAAAGTTATCACTATTGCTCTACTGAATGCAGATATTATTATTATTATTATTATTATTATTATTATTATTATTATTGGCAAAATCTATTATTAAATGATAATCATTGCGGTTTGTCTGCGTAAAAGTTAAGCCTCCGTGCATGCTAAGCCGTTTCTATTTTGTGCTTCATAGGCAATTATTTACTATTTCTCTTCCTCCGCAATTTCCCCATTTTGCGGATATTGCCCAGTGCATTCTCATCGACGACCCGAAACGACCTTCCTAGGCTTTTACCTTTGCAATTAAAAGGTCATTTCCGGCTCTCCTCAACCCCGCCCACCTAAAAATAGTTTCGCTTCGGTGCCTCAAAAAACAAGATTATTTTTTTTTTGTTACTTTTAACAAGCTCACCGCGATTTTTTCTTTTCATCAGGGATGGATTTTCGATATAGTAAAAAGAAAGTGGCATGACGTAACTCACAACACGCATTAACATACATTTCAAAATGTGGAAACATTCACACGAAACACGACTAAAGGGCCAATAAATGGCAAAGTAAACTTCCACAGAACAGAACTACTTTATGTGGAAAAAGTAAAAATCGCAGAAAATAGGACATTTATTAAAATAAGTTGGAAAATGAATGGCAATGGTGCATGACACGACGAAGTGGTATTGAAACGTGTCTTGAACTTACGAACTATTAACATCAATAACACAGCCAGGAAGACTGATCCACAGTTTTACAGCGAATGGGACGCCAAACCCTTGGTACTAAGCAGTCTGGCATTAAGGCACTTCAGAAAATGTGAGATTGAGGCTTTAAAGAGAGATAGCAGAAAGCATTGCGAGCGACAGCGATAGTTCCTTGCAGAAGGGCAGCTTATGGAAGACGATTAAACAGGAAACTTTACACCGCCGGTTTGGATCTAAAGTAACAAAGTTGGTAATTCTGTCTAAAAACAAGCATCTCTGTAACTGCCAACATATAGCCCAAAAAATATTTCAAAACTGGTAGAACAAAGGACGTGACTAAGGTTTCGGAGTTGCTCAGCAACTCAGAGTTCTGGTACAAATCAACACATTTTTAATGAGTAACTGATTTGATGTATCATATTATTTACCACTTATATTTGGAATGGCATCAAAAGCGAATTATAAACATAAAATCATGTTCGAAAAATTGAAATTCACTTTCTGTTAGCCACATAAGAAACTCAAATGACATTTGATGGCATTATGAAAAAAATAATTCTATATTTAATACCACTCAAAGACCTGTGAAAACAGTATAATAATGATACAACAGAACCAATATCATACACAAACCACAAACAGTTAAGCCCGCACACTAAGTTGTTTATAAAACAAAGGTCAGAATAAAGGATAAAAAGAGGGTGTTCATAAGCTGACGTTGTTAGCAATTATCTATATCTCTTGATCTATAAGTGTCTAGGTTAATTTTTCAATAGTACTATATTTCTATTTTTCCATTTTTTTGTCAAGATTAGTAGCCTAATTACCCTTTTTCTGCGTCATTTCAAGAATTTTCTCTTTACAATACTTTCGTTTTTCTGCTTTGTTATTTTTCACTTCACTTTTTTTACACCTCGGCGAGCCTAATTTTATTCCCTCATTTGTCTTCGCATTTTATTTAGCATAAACAAGAGTTAAGGAACAACAATCGGAATCCCGGGATTTAAACCAGATTCCTAGGAAAAACCATCTAATCCTGCTCCACTTTTTTTTTTAGATTTCTTAATTGTTACTAGTTCTTGCCTGTAAATAATTTTAATTGTTTTAATTTTCTTTCTTAAAAAAATTTAATCAGAGAATGCCTCAGTTCATTAACAGCCACGCCTTTCTTTATTCCTATTCATATAATATGTATGACTAATGCTCCACAGATATTCAGAATATTCGTACACATCCAGAAATTTGATCACTTCCTCCGCATTCCACTTCTCTGACAGCTTGATTTCGTAGGATTCTGATGATTACTGTCCAGGAAGTGTACAGTGGGTGTGAACACGTGGGAAAGGTCTGCCAGTCAGCAAGTCACGTGAACAGTAAAGTAGCCTGGACAGCAACTCTCTGCATCACTGTCGATCGCGTGACTTGCGGCTGGCGACCTCCTCGTGTACGCTCAACTGTCCACTTCTGGGCGTATCATCGGTATCCCAAAATCGAACTATGTCGAAAAATGAAATTCGGAGAAATATCAAATTTGAAATTCCTGATTAAAAAGAAGAGAGATTCACATTCCCAATCTGAATTTTTAAGAAAGAAAATTAAGACAATCAAAAGTGTTTACAGGCAAGAACTAGTGAAAATTAAGAAATCTAAGAAAAGTGGAGCAGGATTAGATGGTCACCGGCTGCAAATTATTGTCCCATAGTACCGTCCTCGTGCAAACACTTACTGTCCAGGAAAGTTTACTTGCCGCCAGCTACTGGCGCCAGTAAATTGTCCTTGTGTCAACGCACCTTCACTGATTCATTATAGGTCTCTATTATGAGATTCCTGCACTGTCCTCCGGGTTGGTGAACAGTTGATCATTAGTGCAATGACAATAATTTTAGATGTACTATGAGCATTAATGGATGACTTTAGGATGAGGCAGAGACAAGTCATGTAGTGTAGGTTTCAAATTATTATTATAATTTCTATTGTAAAATTTATACTTTCGCTTCATTTTGACTTTCAGCAATTTATACTAGTTCAACTGGCAGTAATCACATTTTGGGGCACAAGTTTCTTCTGTTATTACTTTCTCTGCTTCTGTCTCTTAGTCTGACCACTTCTGTTCCCCAGCTTCTGGTCGAGAGAACAGTTACAGAAGTTTTCTAACCTCTGCTTATGTTGCTACACATGCCTCCTCTTGATGACAGCTGGGGAACATAATACATCTGTACTTTGATGAAAGAAGTTTTATCGTATTAGGAGGATAACCTGATCTCATCTACTAGAACAAAAAGTTCTGGTCCTCTGCCAGAAAAGTTCTCAAGAACTTCTGCAATTCTAACTTTCCTCCTCTCACCCACCCTGATGGATCTACAATTTGCTCTCCTAGTGATAGAGCGAAACTCTTCAGCTCTCTAATTTCAGCCAACTCTTCTCTCAGCAATTCAGAAGCTCCTGATCCTCATACTTCATCCCTCTCTAACTCTATGCCTACCCAATATTCTCTATTTGTAGGGTCCCAATGGTTCTTGCATCTTTAAAGATTGGAAGGACATCTGAGCTAGATCGTATTTCTGCGGTATTCCTCAAGCGTTCCCGTGTCCTTCTTGCTACTTCGCACGATTGTCAAATTCTGCCATTAATCTACTTCCTGAAAGTAGGAAATAACTAAGCTTCTCAAAAAAGTGGTGAATGCTCTAATTCTTCCAAATGTTGTCCTACTAATTAAAATGATAATATCGTTATAATATTGGAAACTACACAACTCGTGCTTTTTTAGAGCAAACTGAATCTCTATCAGATCACCATTAAGACTTCCATTAAGCAAGATATACGAGTGACGTTGTTTCTTGTCTCTCTGTTGTTTGGTCATCTCGTCTGCCGGCCTTTGGAGAATCTTCAGCCATTAGCAGTCTGATAAACAGCTCTGTTAACCAAACCTCCAGGCTTTGGTGTTAATTCTTCTTTTTTTGAAACTATCTCTAGTTAACCGATTTCTCTGTTTCCTCTTCTATCCAATCTGTCTATTTTTTTTCTATAAATATGTACTTGATCCTCCAAGGTGTTCGCGTTACTTCACACGTGTTCAAATAGATCATATATTTCAAATGAATAAATCAGTTTATAATAAATCATACAATTTTTTCATCTCAATTTTTAAAAAAAGCAGTTTGTCTTTTTTATTAGAGTCTGAAACAGAGCCCTCGTTTTAGGGGTGCTTCATTCTTTCATAAGTCACTAATAGGTTGGAATGAAAATGAATTCATTTGATCAACTATCCATACTTTTTCTCTTATTCTCACAAGATATTTTCCCTGGAAGTGGGTGGCTGGAATAAGAGTTAGTCTTTCGGTTCTCAGTCAGTCTGCAGTGTATATCTCGACAGAGAGAGAGAGAGAGAGAGAGAGAGAGAGAGAGAGAGAGAGAGAGAGAGAGAGAGAGAAGGACGCGCCATTACCCATATCTAAATGTTAGCAGGTCCTCGAGATAAAAGGAAAAAGGGCAAGACACCATCGTCATCTCTCTCGGTTTACAGCCTCTTCTTCTCTCTCGCTTATCTTGCCGATGACATTTAACGCTCGAGCCTTGCAAGGCTGAGAAAGAAGCCTAGGATGCTCTACACACATACACGATTTTTTTTTTTTTTTTTTTTTGGCCCCTCGGCCTGGAAGACGACCTGCCCAGCCAAGCAACCCAGGTACTGGTCGTCCTTGCAGGTCGTGACCTGTTACCCTTCCACTCCCCGGCGGATTCGCTTGTCAGGAGCGAAGGAAAACACGCCTTACCGAGTACCTAGCATAACACCAGAGAGACGAGCCCATGGCAGGGCGTTCCAACGAGTTTCTGTTGGGCGTCGGATCCAACGCTCTCTTAACGCCCCCAGGGGCAACGAGAGGTCGCCAGGGTATATCTCTCCAAGAAGGCCGTCCAGATATCGAAACTAAAAGACTTTTGAGGAAAGAAAAGGCGGAAGGGAGGTGCGTGGAAATTGTTTTTATAACACAATAATTATCATGAAGTCACGATTAAAGAAAACATTAGCGAGACTTAACCATGACCTCTCTTCTGAGAGTCCAATAATGAATGTCAAGCCACATTAGCTACTGGACAAAATTCTTGTCATGACAATAAATGCGTAAAGGTTTCAGTTTCCTTGATTAAGCAGGGATAACTACCTTGCTGGAAAGATACAAGTTGTGCTAAGAATGACAGTGTTCAAGAAAGGATTTTACTTTTTTCTCATAAAGAGTTTGGAATTTATTTTCAAGTTATTGGAAAGATTCATATTTTCTTAACAAGTGATTTTAGTAAATCTTACTTCCAAGAAGTTATGGAACGCATTCTTACTTCTTGAGGGTAATGGGAAGGGTTTCCGCATCCTGGAAATTATGAATACTCTTGCTTCTTGGAAGTTATGGAAAGGATTCCTGGTTCCTGAAAGCCAACTGAAGGATTACTATTTTCTGAAAGGAAGGATTCACATTCTCTGGAGATTACGGAAAGAACTAAGAGTAAAACCGTCCTGATTTTAATGTACAGCATCCAGTACCTGCCACATGTTTTCTTTGGAGATAAAAAAATAAAGAAAATTGTGGGGAATTAAGGATATTAGGAGTTCTGTCCACTTCTTTTCCATCCTGGACTATAGTGGATATAATTAAAATATCATAACCAAAAGTCAGATCAGAACAGATCAATGAAACCGTTTTAGGTCATTTGTCCTTCCTTCACTAGAATACGGATCTCCGGTGTGGCTGTCTGCCTCTGCCAGAGATTTATCCCTTAGACACAGTGGCTCGTGGTAGTAAGTTTCTGTTCCCTGACATTCGCAGTTATGACTTGGACCATCGACGGATGGTCTCTTGTTTGTCAATTTTTCATAGGTTGTATAATAACAGAGATCCTTCACATTCACAGTTGATCCATGATACCCTTTTCCTGCCGAGAGCAACCAGCTTTGCTGAACATCACCACCAACACGCTGTAAAATGTGCCTCGCTCTCGAACTTCTCATTGTCTCTTTGTACTTGGTGATTTACTTACATTTTTATCTGTTTATTTATTAATTTTTTGATCTATTATTTTTTTCTTTTCTAATACCTGATCTCTTCTTTATGTACATCCTGTAACCTTCTGTTACTTCTTTCAAATGAACACCATAATATTCTTTGGAAGCTTGAATTTCAAGTCAATGGTCCATGTGGGCTTGTTCCATTTGAATAGGGTTCACCCTCCGAATAATAATAATAATAATAATAATAATAATAATAATAATAATAATAATAATAATAATAATAATAATAATTGTGCAATCTGACTGCTTTACCTCAAGCTCTTCGAAATTCCTCGATGCAAAACTGCCATGGTTAGACATGCATATAGAAGAAATGTCTACTGTTCATGAAAACGTACAAGAAAATAAGTCGATAATGTGAATATACAAGGTGAATCCAATGGATTTCATCGAGAGGTCAAATCAGAACAGCAGGGAAATACATTTAGAATATTACTATTTGGCAAATGTTTGTTAGCAATATGCCAAAATCAGTACGGTATTTAATTTTAAAATTCGAAAACATCAAAACAGAAATTTTGACTTTAACACCACAGGGATTTCAAATCAACACAACTCCAACATCGCAGTCTCATTTTCACCTATAAAATTTGCCTTCTTTCATCTCCCAACTCTCTCTCTCTCTCTCTCTCTCTCTCTCTCTCTCTCTCTCTCTCTCTCTCTCTCTCTCTAATATTCCCACTTACTTTGGTGATTTACCCATACAGTAACCTAACTTATATTTCTTACGAAAGATGCTAACTTATGTTTCTGTAGTTGATTATGAATACATAGAAATAAGCATAATTCATGACAAGCCCAAAGGCCATTGCTGATGATTATTAGATCGAATCACAAAGAGTAATCTAAGAATACAATACAAAATCATGCACATTCATATACATTCTTATATATATACACATATATATATTGTATACATACACACCTATATATATATATGAATATATATATATATATATATATATATATATATATATATATATATATATATATATATATATATATATATATATATATATATATATATACATTTGTACGTATATACATATACCCATCTTTCCATCAATTTGCCAATTTTCTAAGAAGGGGGTGGCTACCACTGAGACTTAAGAAAAAAGGCTGCTGTCTGTAATCTACCCTTTTATTTCCATCCGCTATTCCCTTTTATAATGGTTACTGGACAACAGAGTTCCTCTGCGGAATTCAAATCTCTTTTTTTTTTCTCTTGAAATACTTTTGGGATTCAAATACACTGCAAGCAAATAAAAATTCAAGGAACATCGAGACAACAGAGAACTTGAGCTGTTTTCTTCTTTTCAGCAGGAAAATTTAAGAGAGAGAGAGAGAGAGAGAGACGAGATGAGAGACTCAGGGACGTAAATGAATGCGAAAGGAAAGATCAAAACGACAGAGAGAAACACATGGAAAGCTAAGACAGGAAAAAGAGGAGTAGGATATACCAAAAGAGAGGAAGGGTAAGAGAAGTATAAAGGGGAAGCACAAGGATAATAAAAAAAAAGAGATAGAGAGATGAGGAAAAGAAAGCCCCAAGCAGAAAATCAAACAAAAGGGGGTACCTGTCCAATGCAGCATGTTAAAGGGACAAGGAGGAGAAGCGAGCAGGAAGCGCAAGAGGGGATGACGAAGAGAAAGAGAGATAATGGAGAATGCGAGGGGAGGGCGAAGAAGAAGAAGAAGAAGAGGAGGAGGAGGAGGAGGAGGAGAAGGAGGAAGAGGAGAGTGGTTAATGCATGGGTTACGTCGATTGAAAGAGAATGGAAATGAAGAAACGGGAGAGTTCTAAGGGCGACCCCTAAGCTTCCCGGTTCAAAGGGACCCCATGCAGGTGTTTTGCCGGGCCTCAAAGAGAACGCGTATAGGTTGTCTCAGTAGGCCAGACAGGTTTCCATTAAACCGGAAACGGACCAGCGTCCTTTGCCGCAACAGTCTTTGCTAATGCTGGCAAAGGTTCAATCAACTGCGCCGGTGGACAAAACAATGGTTAAAAGGTAAGTCCCCTGAGAAAACAGGAATAAACGAACTGGAGGTAAGAGTACAATTTGAACACATACTCAAGCGCCCACGAAAAGTAAATGTTAAGGACAGAAGAGGAGGAAAATTTGAACAGAATATGCGCTGTAAAAACAGATTACGCCTTTCGTCGATACCTACCACACCCAGTTATTTATTATTCAAAAGAACTAAGGCATCCGGCCCGCCTAACAAGCGTTATTGAGGTAACTCACAATCACCTGAAGCGAGTATTATTAATCAAGGAAGACAGGCGCACAGGAACACATTTATTAGCATTCTAAGGAATTCAAAGTTTTGAAAACAGCAAACATATCTACTGAAACAGATTAATGTGTAACCATCAGTTTTGGCCACACGCCAATGAGAACCGGATAACAGGTGCATTGCAATGGTCCCGAGAAGGGAATATGCAAGACATCTTAAAGGTGCTTCTTAATCGCCTTTACAATTTACAGACAACAACCATAGCAAAAGCCCTCTCATTTGCCAGATGATCTGATATGGTCTGCACCGAACGGAGGACACAGATGACAGCTTTCCACCTCACTCTGATAACTGACGGTAAGGTCAGACAGTGACCTGAGAATAAGGGCGAAGTCAACCCTCATTAGCAATAAATGAGCAGCCTTGAACTCCAGTTAGGGATTCATGAACTAAGAGTAAATTTCCTCCTTGAAGAAACCTGTCTTGATGCAAAAGTCAGGACTCATCAGGAGAGAGAGAGAGAGAGAAAAAAAAAAACGTTTCATTATTCCTTTACATATACTTTATTACTTCAACTTGGGCGGTCTGCGCCAATCAGCCCTTGACTTACGCCGCCCCCTCCACCAAACAAAGACTTTCCTCCTCCTCCTCCTCCTCCTCCAGCTCGTCTTCTCAGTATTTTTAAAACAGTGAAGGGTGACTGACCTTGGATGAAAACCTGCAGGGAGGTAACCTGGTTGACCTTTCCCGACCTGAAGATAATTAGGTTATCTATGGAGCCACAGATAGCCGGATTCAGAACCAGTTTTGCATATTTCATAAGTTCACTTTCAATTTTGTTCCAAAACTAGAGCCGTGGAAAATATTGATTCGCCTAAAATGGGGTGGCTCCAGTACGATAATCACTGTTTTCCTATGAGTCCTGAAATTAACTTTTGCGTCACCTGCCGTGTAAATGGAACTGCAGCAATATTCTGTGCGGAAGCCTTTCAAACAGCTGTTGTGGCGGCGATCCCACTTTCAATCATTACGGTTATAATTGTTGCTATAATTACCCATGTTATTTCTGCTCTTGCTGGCATTCTTTGGAAACCAGTTAGATAATCTGAACATCATTCCCTGAGCTTTAATATCAATAATTATCTCCAGTAACTAAGTGGAAGCTGCACAGATATAAATACAAAATCTATATGTCCTTACTACAAGGGAGCATGTCTGAAATTTTAAGTTATACTTGAAATACTACGAGAACAATTAAAGAGCGGCCATTCTTCAATGTAGCTACAATGGCTATATGTTTCATTATTAATACCAAGCATGACAGCAGAAGATACTGTAAATACATTTTGTTATTCCTGGGCCTTGAAAAATCATAATGTTTACACCTATCTCAATGATGTAACAGGGAGAGACAGCTCCGACAAACCTATGGGTGTTCTTTTCGTAGATCGAAACTCGTAAGGAGCTCGAGAAGGAGGAAACAATACGGAAGAAGAGAAAGAAAGGAGGCGAATATGAAGGAAGGAAGCAAATAAAGTTACTTAGGATTATTTAGGAGGAAGACGGGGCTGTCTCTCCCTGCCTTCCCAACTCACTGTATCGAATCTTAACGAGAGAGAGAGAGAGAGAGAGAGAGAGAGAGAGAGAGGAGCTTTCAAAAACTCTTCGGGCTTCTTTTAGTATCCAGCTCTACCTAAGATGGCTCTACCTGACGTTCGGTAATCTCTCAGCATTGCACTGCCTGAATTTAAAGAGCGACATCTACGTGAAACTCCGTGGAGAGAAAGACTCGCCTGTTTTAAATTCTTCTTTGGGAAGAAGAAGAAGAAGGGAATAACGCGAGATAACTTACAACATTTTAAATAGTATCATGAACGATTTTCCGATTTATTTTCATTTCGGCTTTTAAACTTTTCTTTTTTTCATTTTACGAAATGAGTAAGAGATTTGTAAGGTGAACCCGTTATAGTTAAATTCCAGGCTGAAAAAGGAATATTTTAAGCAGTTCCAGGAATTCTTGGATAAAAAAATGCTTTCTTGCTTATAGTAACGAAGAAGGATATTTGCTATATTTGAGTGGAAGGGGTGGAATTTCTAACACTTCTGCTATCTTAAAAAATAAAAAAAAAAAGGTTCTGTCAGGTATGTGTCGAAGGACTGGATGATTTCGACTACAGAAGACTGGTATATATGACGGAGTTTTTGTCAGTCAAGTAACTGAGCAAGAGTGCTTTCTTCATGTCCAGGAAATGAACATCGAGTTCTCAACTTAATCCCAAGAAATAAAGTGAGACGGGAATCTTCGTCATTCCAGCACCGAGAGGGGAAGTTCTCTTTGAAATTCAAAGAACCAACGACCTCGAAGAATCCTTTGAAATGGCAAGCATTAAAGGCGGAGGTTTCTCTTCGTACTTCCTAAACTTGAAAGGATGGCGGTTTCTTAAACCGAATAGTTTTCCTGAGATTCCCACGACAGACTTTCCTAAGCAATTCCCTTCATCGGGTTTCCTAATTCCAACCGATGAACTTTGAAGATTCCCAGGGCCATATTTCGCCCGAAACTTTCAACACTGATTTTCCTTTTAATTCCCAGCACTGAATTCCCTTAGTAAGCCTGGCGCAGGAGTTTCTTATAAATTCCTTTTACACTAAATTCTGTATTTTTGGAATTCTTAATATCAAATTTTGACTGAAATTCCCAAACAAAACATGAAGGTGGGATCTCTTTTACTCCGATACCACAACGGTAATAAAATGAAATCCCAATAATGCCAATTTCTACATCACCTAACCCGTTCCCTGAAAGCTTTCTCAAGACATCCCAATATAGAGCGAATCACCAGTCGAGAGAGAGAGAGAGAGAGAGAGAGAGAGAGAGAGAGAGAGAACAACCCTTGAAACTATAATACGACCATTCCAGGGTAAAGCCACATGTCCACCACCCACATCTGAAGTCCATTATGGCGGTTGCATTCAGAAAACACGAAGAGGAAAACCTGCAGGAATTTTTCACCAGAACACGGCAAGGGTCACGCAGGGTGAGTTAGGATGCCTCGACAAAAATGTCCTCTCCCTCTTACGCTCTCTCGCGTTCCGAGGATGGTCGTTTGAACTGAAGAAATAGTCCCTTTCTGCTTGGAAAGGAAACTTTAAACAGGCCAGCTATTTAAGATGTACCGTGAGAGCACAGGTGAAAAATGGCATGTCGCTAAAATGTCAGGTTTGTGTTACATTAATAATGAGCTGAAATAAAACTTGAGCGTTCAGCCGAAAGAGGATATGTTTTAAACTAAAATGTTTATTACTACCCGGCGTAAAACATATATGCCTTTTAAGTGTGCATAAGCTCACCTGATACGTAAAGAAAAATTACTGCTTAGGTAAACAAATTCTTAATTTTAATGTTTCATAATATGTCCAATTAATTTTTTATTTAGGCATTCAAGGACGGAATTTCAAACACTACAATCTAGAACAGGTGCATTTTGAAGATAGAATATAAACATACATATACAATTTACCTCTGGATCTCAGGCAATTTTAACGTCCCCTCAAATCCCTGCGAAAAACATCGAGCATTAATTAAAATCCTATCACAAGCTTGCACCCTGTCTCTGATGGCTTGCAGTTTTTCCCGAATTATTCCAACTTTCCTGCATTTGAGTTAGCTAAGCAATTCCTATCCTATCCGAAATTCCAGTATCACCAAGAAAAGAAAAAAAAATCCAATCCATTCCTGCAATTCCACCTGTAGTATCCGCCGCCTGTCCCCAGGGTCCCAAAGCCCAACTTCATCTCACTTTTTTTCTCCCTCGAGTCATGCACACCCAAAAATCGTCCTCCACTAAAAGGTATACTCCTCTCTCTCTCTCTCTCTCTCTCTCTCTCTCTCTCTCTCTCTCTCTCTCTCTCTCTCTCAGGATAAAAATTAAAACACTTTTTTTTACCACTCAGTGTATATCCTCAAAGACACGAAAATTTGATAAACATAAAAATTACCGTTTCTCCTAAATCATATTCTCTCTCTCTCTCTCTCTCTCTCTCTCTCTCTCTCTCTCTCTCTCTCTCTCTCTCACCTGGAAACAGTTATCGCAAGTTTTATGTCTGTTTCTCAACTTATATCCTGAAAAGTAACATCAAATAAATTTTTATCTAACTGGGAACCACTGGTTATTTTTATCTTCTGATTCCTATAATCGCTCTCTCTCTCTCTCTCTCTCTCTCTCTCTCTCTCTCTCTCTCTCTCTCTCTCTCTCTCTCTCTCTCTCTCTCTCATAGCCACCTAGAATTTCCGTATTGATCAGACAGCAAATAAATAAGGCTGTCTGCTTCCAGTATCTCCCAGTATCGCCAAATATTCCTTGAGACAGAGTAAGGAGTTTCGGTATGATATTCAGAAATTCATCGATTCTAAGCATATCGAAGCACAGACTCACAATTCCAAGCTCTGTAACAAATGCAGTTGCAAAATAAATGAACCAAGAAATGATAATACTGGCAAACTGAAAATAGTAACAGAATGAGCAAGAAGAGCGGGTAGCTCAAAAGGTAATTAAGTGAAGGTCTCCAGTTATTCGGTACGGTAATAATCAAGGCGACTGAGTTGTTGTCTATAAATAAGAATAAATTACTGTTGCTAAAAGTCATAAAGAAGAACTTGGGAGAAAGGATTCTCTTCTTATTACGGATATATTGATGATTTTACATCATTAATCCAGTTCTCACTTGACGACTGGGCCTTTTCCGTACAATCCATTATGCCTCTGCTGACGTAGTCAGTGAATAGGTACCGAATTGTTAGTCGACTATTGTCGGTCGCAGCTTGGGTGGAGACAGATGAGGGAAGCCAGAAAACACTGAACGTAAATTCGTTGCTCCGTCAAAATGTATACCATCAACACAGAAGGACCTCGACCAGGTAATCTTCACCCAATTGGGGTGAAGCGATTCACAAGACAACCAAAAGAGTCTCTGTTGGCTGAGTAATAACACATAAACCGAACACTTTAAAGTCAAGACGGAATCAACGTTCTCAACAAGGACTTTGATAAGTACAGCAAAGTAAGAGAAATTTAACACCCTTTAATTTCAAATCTGATACCAGTCTTCAATAATAAAAATAGTAATAATAATGTAGAAGTTGTCTTCAAATATGTCTTTTCTGCTCAACGAAGGCAGCCCACGGGTAATAAAATCTATGTTGCGACTTCCTAGCCCCTCTCACCACTGGCCCCCAGGTAAGTTTACAGAATGCAGGTATCCTAGTCCTAGTTTCACAGCAGTAAGCAACGTCCCTAGGGTTGGGACTTGCCGTCTCCACCCCCTCATATCAACACCGTTTTTGACGACATGGGCGCAATAATAATGTCAATAATCATGTGGGGGAAAAAAAAAAAGGATAGCATCCAAGTTGAGCTGGCTTTTATAGAGAATAAAAACTCCTAGTAGTGTCCAAATGAGTTTTTAAAAGATAACAATAGACGTACCTTATTTCGAAGGAAGACTGAAGAATTGTTAGACACGAAAAATAGACTGACATCTTAGAGTCCCATAATTTACTATCTTTCAAGAAGGGAGTCCAGTACTTCCTTGGTAATTCTGATACACCCTTTTTCCCCTTTTCACTCTTTGTTCCGGCTATTCTTATTTTCCTTCCCTATTCTTCCTCTTGGGATGGGTAGAAACATTACGAATTGTGGATGCATTAAGAAATAGTCCGTATTAAGGATATCAGTTAATACTGCACAATGCTGAATACTCAAAAAAACATCTATTATTGAGCAAATACAAATTTACTGCAAAGAGCATTTACTAAAAAGAAAAAAACGATCATTACTGATCATGCTCCAAAGAATGTTTGTAATCTACAAATCACGATTTTATTTCTCGGACAGTCACCGTCACCCTCCATATATCTCTACAGAGTGATGGTGACAAAACGCTTCAAGTGTGCTAGCATATATCCAATGGGATATACAAGAAAAGCAATGATAATTCGACAGCAGTATATGATAAAAACAACGTTGCAAATGGCTTAAAACAATATATGAGCACTTACAGAGGAATGTGTTTTAGCCACAAATAATGTCAATCAATAAATATAGAAGTTGCTCTTGCAGACATTCATGTACCCTGTTAAACCGTATCTCATGAGAGAATTTATCTATTAAAATAAGTGTGTGTGTGTGTGTGTGTGTGTGTGTGTGTGTGTGTGTGTGAGAGAGAGAGAGAGAGAGAGAGAGAGAGAGAGAGAGAGGGTCAATAAGGCCCATAACAATCCTATGGGTTCCCATTAGAGCTAAACGATAACTCTTAGCCACTTGGCGTCTTCACAAGTACGTGAATGAGAGAGGCCACTTGCCACCCACCCATTTTGTGAGTGTATTTCCACGCCTATGCGCGTGCGCATGCACAACGTAATAACAGTTCTTGCATTAAAACATTAACACAAATGTTCACAGTAGAGTGCTGACAGTGAATAATAATAAACCCAAGTACTTCTGCAAAGCAGAGAGAGAGAGAGAGAGAGAGAGAGAGAGCCATAACCCCAGGAACATCCATAGGAAGGCAA
>NC_089747.1:23485000-23507500 GCF_040412425.1 Macrobrachium rosenbergii
AAAAATAAAGGCACAATTTTTGTTTTCCTAACTGCCACAAAACGTTATATACAGGGCATGGCGTATAGTATTTAGAGCTAAAGTCAATAGAATACCTTTCCGGTGCGTCTAATTTATTGTAGAGCTAGGGTTATCAAACACCGACATCATACGCATACACACAAACTCAGGCACGCACGCACGCGAGCATACACACCAACACACAGACGCACAATATATATATCGACATTGTCTTGAGAAACGCAAATAAATATGCATAATTTAACGTAATATGCGAAATGAGGAAGAAAAACAAAAGAGAATACCTATCCAAATCTAATTTAGGTCGTGCATTTCCTGGAAATGTGAAAGTAAATAACTGATTCACGCCAAGCACTCAAAATAATCCGTGACAAATAACCAACTGAAAATTATGTCCTCACCTTAACGTCACAGGAGTCTACTTTGGATCTTCTCACGAAACAAACCACCCGTCACTCACCTGAAAGTTAAAACATAATAATCAACGGATGAAGAAATATGCAACAAGCTTCCTGTAATATTTAACAGAAAATTGACTTTCCCTGAAAAACAAATGAAACGCTCTCTCTCTCTCTCTCTGTTACTCCGGTATTCATACGGTAATTAAGCTACAGTACTGATTTTGAACTAACACTTTCATATGCTAATGATGTAACCAACTTTCAAGATATACATAAATACAACGGCAGTTGTATGAATTTAATTCAATATGTACTATGACAAATAGAGCTTACAAAGTTTGTTGCGATTTTCAACTTTTTCATCAAGACATGGTTTTCCTCCAAAATGATTTACTGAAAACTCTTATCCCTCATTCGTATTTTACATAATTCTGAAGAATTGAACTAAATTGAATATACTATTTAGGCCAAAGGCCAAGTACTGGGACCAATGTGGTCATTCAGCGCTGAAACGGAAACTGACAGTAAAAGGTGTGAAAGGTGTAACAGGAAAACCTCGCAGTTGCACTGCGAATCAGTTGTTAGGAGAGGGTGGAAAGTAAGATGGAGGAAAGAGAACATGAAAGGAGGTACAGTAAAAAGAACGAAAGGGGTTGCAGCTAGGGGCCGAAGGCACGCTGCAAAGAACCTTGAGTAATGCCTACAGTGCAACGCATGAGGTGCACTGACGGCACTAACCCCCTACGGGGATAATTCTGAAGAATCTCTTAAATGAGTTTTGTCCCAGACCGGTGTATAGTACTGCCTGTAAAGATGTAAAATGAATTATTGGTATGTATGATCATCCATCCTCCAATCATCAAACATACCAAATTGCAGCCCTCTAGCCTCAGTAGTTTTATTTTATTTAGTTAAATTAGCCATGATCGTGCGTCTGGCAGCGCTCTAGGTGCCAACAACACAGGCCACCACCGGTCGGTGGCTGAAAGTTTCATGGGCCGTGGCTGAGAATTTCATACAGCATTTATACACTGTA
The DNA here is from genome assembly GCF_040412425.1 of Macrobrachium rosenbergii. Lineage (NCBI taxonomy): Eukaryota > Metazoa > Arthropoda > Malacostraca > Decapoda > Palaemonidae > Macrobrachium > Macrobrachium rosenbergii. The sequence goes on from NC_089747.1 coordinate 23,486,459, forward strand.
CAGAAAACTCGATTGCGCCGAAGAAACTTCGGCTCATTTTTTACTTATTATGTGTTCAAAGCCGATATCTTCAAGTTAATCTAGGTATGGTAACTACTTACTTTATTCATTGCGCACTATGATGTTACCACCTGTGATGCTCTTCTCTGGATTACATTTTCCATTTTCCTTCTTGACCCATAAAACCAACTTAATACATAGGAGACATGATGAAAGCATTTTTTTTACACAGTTGCTAATTAAACATCATTGCTAATAACACAGATAACTTTTGATCTGAGTTAACAGATAATCTCTTGTAATTCCTTAAAACTCTGGATGGAATCATGGACTGTAAACAAAATTTATCGTTTCCCTAAGAAATCATTTTGGCAAACTCCTTTCACGATAGCTTTTTAACTAATTTAATTATATTCTAAAAGTCTGGCAGCTGATAATACATCAATTTATTAATTTACCGCATCTAATGATCTAGTATCAGGTATTCTGAGTGCTTCATAAAATACAGATGTTTTCACTTTGAGGTTATAAATGAACTGAGATTGGTTTCCTGGTAACAATAAATACTATACCTACTTCCTTCCAGAGGATGAGACAAATTGAGTGATCATTTTCATTCTCAGCTCCGGATGGGGCTTAATGGACGATGCTCAAGCAGATCTTAACTCTTGGATTTTACTTTTTTTCTTGAACGAGGGATTTTTTACGATTATTTATTATAAAAAGAATGAGATAATCATAAAAAAACACTGCTACTATATGTATTCGTTCATTTTCTTTTAGATTTTCGCCTAAAAACGTAACACAGATTTTTTGCTTTTTACCATAAGGTCTTCTTTAAGCTTTACAAACAGCAAACAGGAGCAAGAAACGGTGGTTATACTGTGTGTTAGTAAGAAATAACTAAGCAATATGGTTTCTGGTAGGTTTCAAGCATCTAAAGTGCATGAGAAAGGAGAATACCTTGAGGTACTGATTTCTAAAATGGGCCTCATTGCTGAAATACGTATTTTTAAAAAAGAGCATTCCCAAATATTCTTAGTGAATTACTGGAGAAACAGTTTATCTATTAATCTTAAGAACAAAACAGACAGATGGGCGAATTAAAAAAAAAAAGTGGTGAGTGGCACTGTGCTTATAGGGATATTCAAATGTACTACCGGTGAGTATTCGGTATAGATATATAAAGAAACTGATGATGCAATGGAGGTTAATCAATGATTTGGCAGTTGGAGCATAAACGCGAGTGACTGTTGTTTCGTTTTCTCTGGAGCCACTCGCCCTATGACGAGAAATGGCTTACTGGTAAAGAAATTGATGCAATATACTGACTGAATGTCTGTGAGGCAGAGGAATACCACGCTATGCTGACTTTGAAGTAAACCCTTTTACACAACCGCACTGGACAAGTTCCACATTTCACATTTAAAGTATACGAACTAGAATGGGGAAAATTTTTTTACAAGAGTCCTTCATCCCTATATGTATTAATAATTAATGGTAATGAGCTGAGACTTAGATCAAAGATAATCTGAGAACCAGTGAATGAATAGACCGCAGCGTATGCATTACAAGATCGCTTTTTCTCTTCCATGTAACTTAGGGCAGGATGAACTGTCATCACAAAATTCATGGAAACGCGAATTTAACTCCTGTATATACGAGAATTCCTAATCATTATACACATACATACATACATACATACATACACACACATATATGTATATATATGTATGTATATTATATATGTGAATATATACATACATATATATATGTATATATATATATACACACACACACACACACACACACACACACACACACACATATATATATATATATATATATATATATATATATATATATATATATATATATATATATATATATATATATATCAACTAGACTTCTTGCTTAGTGAGGTGGTAGGTGATTCCAGGGGTTACTGACTTTCAGTTTCGATGCATAAATATCCATGAGATGAGGTGCAAGGTCCCCGACCCAGTTCCCCTTCTCACGGGAATATCTTATGAGGTGCTTAAGAATGGTTTCACCTCAGTGGAGAGAGGATTACCTCGTCGAGGCCCTCCCGATACCATGGTATACATTTTGGTAGAGCAATGAAAACTCATACCTAGTTTCCTCTCTTGTCCTCCATTTCTCTTCCTCAATCCTACCTACGAGGTACAAAAGTCGTCTATCAACTATGTACATAATTCACAAGTTATAGTTCAACTGAGGCAAAATGTAACCGGATTTTCAGGGACGGTGCTCCTCTGTTCCTACTCGCCAACTTGAGATTCGAACATGTGTCGTCCAGTTGCGAGACAGGCGTGCTCCCCCCCAAAAGAGAGAGAGAGAGAGAGAGAGAGAGAGAGAGAGATTTATGCAATATTTTATAAATGATAGAGATCTCAACATTTCCTGGCACACATAGGTACAAAATAACATCTTCAAATAACAGTGTCTTAATTGAATAAAACAGTTTTACACTCCACTTATGATTTTCCTATAATCACTTTTGAACATTCGGACGATGCTCACCTTAATCTCCTTAATAGTGTCAAATCCGATGAACATGACCCACTTAAAAAAAATGAGTTAAACACCTCTTTTTTTTTTCCTTCCTTTTCTTTTTAGCGAAGTTTGCAACCTAAGCTAATAATACAACAAGCAAAAATGATATCGCAGGCAACTCTAATAACGCTGTAGTAGCAAGCTTTGCAATTTCTTCGGAATAGCAGAGGAGGCACTCAACTTCCAAAAGTCAGATCCAAGCAGTTCTTTTACTACTTTTAAAATGATGATTAAAGTTTCCGAATCCCATAACAGGATGCAACAGTAAAACAGAATATTCAATAACGACCGAAACTGAAATTTCCTAACTTCATCGAACACAGGCAATTTTCACGAGCCTATAAAATCCTCAAAACATTTTCAATATTGCCTAGCGATTTTATATCCACTTCGAATACGACCAGCTAACACCCGTTTTATTTTTCTTTTGGGCAAAACATGGTGCCAACTAAAAATCTACCGAAATCTATTTATTCGTTCTTCCTGTTTCGTGTTTACTCTAAATACTAATGAAATTTTTCTCCCGCACCGAAATTGGAAATGTTTTCTTTCGATAAAATTCTTTGTTAATGCTTCATAACACACACACACATATATATACTATATATATACATACATATATGTATATATATATATAATATATATATATATATATATATATATATATATATATATATATATATATATAAACATCAACAAATGTGTTATGATGATGAAGAAGGGTCTTTTCCCTATAGCAAAATGCATATGAATTCGACAGACATACGTGTGCTTGAAAGGAAGTAGATTTATTATCTCCTTCGTAAGTAAGTGGTTAGGTGTAAACCTCACCTTTACATAGTGCTGGTTCGAATCCTACCACGGGCATCACAGTTACTTCATTTGGGACTACCATTCTTCTATCATTCATTCATACCAAACTTAGCCTCATTACCAGATTCTTGCTAAAATTTATTGCATATTTTCTCGTGTGACAAAGATTTTCAGTCGTTCACAAGTCGCTCAACAGTCTCTACAGCTTCTCTTTCTTGTCAGCAATTAACACTCCATCATCTGCTAATTCCCATGACTTTACTAGTCCATTCACTTATCTCCTAAACTTGCAACTACGTCATTCTTTTCTTTACTCCTCACATCACTCAATTCATGACAGCATTCAGCTACCATGGAAACTTAACCCACCTTGTCAGACAACCACTGAAGCTTTGCTTTCAACATTATGCTTCTCATCACCTTATAAAAATGTCACTCTACATCCTCAACGCCCTCCACATCTCAATCAATTCTTCCCTACTTGAATCTTTATCCGCTGACTCACTCATCACACAAGTGTTCCATAATAAACACCAATCCCATACTAAGCCTTCCCCTATCTTCCCTTACTTTCTAAAACAAAATCTAACCTTACACCTTTCCAGACATAATAAGTAACACAGTGATCATTTATTTCTCACAATCACCTCTATCACTCTTCCAAGAAGAAACAATTATTCTTCTTATCATTCTTACAATTCGTTCATTCAGACATAACTATAAGCTCCTGGTTAATAACTCGGTTGCTCTGTCACTACCATACTGTGGCATCTCACTTATTCTCGATGTATGCAGAAGAAGATGTTTTGTTGAGGGTGATCTGAGTTTCTGTTGATCGAAGCAAAGCTTGTGTTTGGACATTAAGATTGAACAGGTTTTGCGCAACAAGGGACTCAAATCAGGGTACAGTGTGTCTTTATCACTGATTAAAATGTTTATAGCTTTGAACTCAGGAAGAAATCAGTGAAAGGATAGAAGATACTGCTGCTAGCTAAAGGGATAAAAAGGATGTGTGGTGTGGAACGGCTAATAACGTTAGAGGCTACAGTGGTAAATGAAGATGCTGAATAAAAATTGCAAAGCTGATGAAAGTGCGACATTTGATGTTAGAGAAAGTCTACAGTCTAGGTAGACTGTAGGATAATGCACGGTGATGATTCGTGTACGTATTTGAGGGTGAACGTGAACGATACTGGTGAGATACAAGATGAGGTGAATTACAGATTAAGTGCAGAAAGGAAGATAAATGGAACTCTGCAAAAGGGTGGAGAAGATATGTCTCAGGAAGCAAATATTGGAACGTTTTAAGGGATTGCTGAAACAATTTTCCTTTGTGGAACCGAGTGTGAATTTTGAATGCAAATGAGAAAAACTTAACTTTCAATAAGCTGGGGTTATTCAGTACTAAATTTTCTCAGCGCCATGAAATTACCGCCAAAAATTGGTCAGCAGTGACTTGGCCAGTTTTGGTTTCAAAGCAAATTAGAATTGTTCTAGATCTATTGCAAGAAACACTAGGTTGTATATCAGGTCCACAATAATATTCAATGGTATTCTTGTTGATTTTATAAAAAAGTTACAACAAAATTTACAAAAGCTTTCGAACCCTGTCTGGGTTTCATCTTCAGTCGAACTAAAAATTATTGCAATTTTTAGTTCGACTGAAGATGAACCCAGGACAGGGTTCAAAGCTTTTGTAAATTTTTGTAACTTTTTTATAAAATCAACAAGAATACCATTGAATATTATTGTGGACCTGATATACAGCATATCCCGTTCTCGATCTAGAGAAGAAGACCTACTAAACACTAGGTTAATGTGCCTTGACATTATCCATGGTGACACAGAAAGGGACGCAGGTCGAACATGAGACTCTTAAAAATGGTTTTACATTGAAATTTTTGATATATACTCTATATCTATCCATTTGTATATATATATACACACACACACACACACACACACACACACATATATATATATATATATATATATATATATATATATAATATACATACATACCTACAAACATACATGCATATAATTATTCAGTCTTTATCAAAAAATTTTTTACCATCTCCTCCAGGTTGTGAAAAAATGATCTATTTTGCTATGGTAACAAGTACGACTATGCTTTAGAAGACTCGTCATTTAGGCAGGCCAATCGAGCACGTACTGTAAGGCTGAACGAACTGTACAAAACGGAAAGAAAATTGTATCCTCTACACGGGTGAAACACCAATGCCGAAATTCTGAACAAAAAAGCTCCATTTCAGAGCGCATTTCATTTTGGGTAATTGCCCGAATGGCGTTCAAAGAAGCTAACAGTCATAGCTGCCTTTTGGCAATCCGGGCCCCTTTTAACAGAGGTATGCAAAAAGCACTGATATAAGATCCCGATCCTTTGAAATTCATAACGAAGAACCACAAAAGGATGTGTAACTAAGATGTAGAGAGAGAAAGACGAGTATTGGCAGGAAGTGAGTTTCTGCAATGCTGTTGGACCTTCTGTACAGTGGTTCGAGAGTGACTGATGTGGAAGTCCTTTGATCAGAGGTATCCTCCTTGCATTAATGATTACTGAATGAACGTGGCAGTGACATGAAGTAACCCTATTAGAAAAAACAGCCTAATGGCGGGCGAAAAGTGTAAATTACGCATAAATACATCCACATACTATACACAGTATATATATATATATATATATACACATTTATATATGTATGTATGTATGTATGTATGTATGTGTGTATATATATATATATATATATATATATATATATATATATATATATATATATATATATATATGTGTGTGTGTGTAACAACCACAAAGCTCCTTAACCTTTCGATTTGTAGCTATTGCACATCATACCTGTGAAAGTGGTCAGTAGATTTTAGCTCTCTCTCTCTCTCTCTCTCTCTCTCTCTCTCTCTCTCTATATATATATATATATATATATATATATATATATATATATATATATATATATATATATATATCTGTGTGTACACAATATAAACGTAAGATGCACTTGCAAATAAACAAATTAGACAAAGAAAATCTGAAAGTAAGCATACAAATCCTAGTTCTCATTTCAAGCAATTAAAAGTAAAATCTTTCCTTCCACGGACCCAAACGAGGAAAAAAATCCCCTCCGAAAATTTCCTTTAACCCCCAACCACTCAGAGGCTGAGAAGGTAAGAGGGGCCTTCCGGGAGGACTCCGGAGGGGAAGGTCGCCCAAAAGCAATGAGATAAGGCTACCAAATACTCCTTCTAATGGATTCCTCGAACCACCTCAATTATGAGCTCCGATGTGGAAACTAACATCATTAAGCAAACAGTGTCCGCACATCGCCAAGATGGCACCCAATAATCTTCAGCAAACATGGAAGAACGAGAGAAGGAGGGGATACGATTGGAGGTGGGGAGGGGTGTCTTGGGGGTGGGGGAGGGATTTATAAGGGAAATGGTGGAAGGATGGAAGGGGAAGGAAGACTTTGATGGGGATGTGGATGCTTCCCCTTGCCTCTCCAGATCTCTTCCCTAGCATGTCACATCACGGGCATCATTCTTCCTTGTTTATAATCTTCCTCCCTTGTACGCTATGGTTCTTTCCTTTTTTTGTCACTATGCGCCACTCCATGCCCCTTTTCATGATCCCCTTGGGACACACTCCCCATCACATCACCCTTTTTCCCACCCTATGTTTAGTGTTCCCAAGGGTCGAGCATTACAGCACTTCAGCGTTACTCTCGTCAAACGCGGAAAATTCACTTAAAACGAAAGGCTGTGTCGATTCGATTACCTATTGCCAACAGCATGGTTGTCTGTATAAGACAACCGTGTGTCTGTCTCTGACTCTCTCTTTATCTCCATGACTGTCAAATAATATCGAACGGAAAACAATAAAAAAAAAAAGTCTTACCATTTCCGTTTTCTAAAGATATCTGCCACGAATGGACTGGGAAAAAAAGAACCAATTTTCTGTCCTTCCATTATTTCTCTGTAACAACTTATTCGTCGACGGCGTCAGCACACTATCCCACCGCAGTTTTCGTTTCATTCCATTACCCTTTTCCATAAGTCCCATAAGACCTCCTTTCCCCTCTCATTTATATCTTTCCTAAAACCCTTTAGGATGGAATTCCCTTGATAACGCCGCCACCAACAGCGTCCTTTTTGGCCATTTTGGCAAATGACTGATGGTCGACTGGAGTCACTGGAGACTGAGACAAGAGGGGAACTATTGCAGTGCCTCATTTATTATTACAGTTAAAATCTCAACAACAAATGAGAAAATTCTCTAATGCATCTGTATCTTGAAAAGAGATATCCTATATTCTGCTTTCGATGCTTAGCTATTGCCTACGCAACTTTATATAACATTGCACACGGATGGCACACGTTTATACAGAGGTCATTATTATTGTCAAGATGTGCACACAATGACAAGCAATAAGCCCAAAAGGCCATTAACTTGCAAGTTCCATAAACTTATCTGAACATAACAAAGATATAGGCCCAAAGACACACACACACACGTGAGTGTGTGTGTGTTTACACACGTATACAAGAGATGGGAAACAAAATTCAGCAGCATGGTGCCCCATAGTTGCATTACAGGGTCACTCAAACTTGCCAGTTTAACCATGCACAACTGCCAAGATGAATCTTGTACACAACTGCCACGATGAATCTTGTGCAGTTGTTAAACTGTAAAGGGGATGGACGACGTCTGGTAACTGGCCAAGTGGCATCATGATGCTTCAGCAGATTGTAGATACTGCTGTTCTACAAAAAGAGTAGCACACTAATTCATCAGGAGCTTACAAGTTCTCAATTATAATAGGTCTTATAGAGAATTAACAGACAAGATCTTCTGACGATAATTTCAAGAATTAACAGACAAGATATCGTCTGACGATAATTTCAGTCATATTTGCAATTGTCGGTAAAATGGAAAGACACTTCGATCAACTTTGCCTAGATGCAAAATATTTCACGAACTTACAGACATTAGGATAAAAAACAATATTCCAGTAATACCATAAAAAATGTAATTTCTGTACACACAGCAACCCTAAATAGTAACCGGGTTCCTGGTAGCATTACATAGTATGTCGATAGAGCTTAAAAAAGTTTTTATTCAGATAAATTTAAATACTATCTGTTATTCAGAATCACTAATTGCATCTTTACCTAGGCACAGGGAATCATGAAGAGGGAGCAGGGTCCTAGACCAGCTAATCTAAAGGCTTTGCTTGTTAGTATTCTGCTTCACACTCTCTTATGAAACCATTCACTAATGTTTCCAGATCTCTCTTCAGTCTTGTTCATTCTGTGTCTGGGCAGCAAGTAACTGCAACAAGAGTTGTATTGTCTGCATATTGTACTACCATATTTTCAAGGGCCAGCAGCCAGAAAAAGAACAAACGTCCCAATATATATATATATATATATATATATATATATATATATATATATATATATATATATATATATATATATATATATATATATATATAGACACATACATATGTATATATATATTATTTATATTTACAAAATCTATCTATATATGTATGTGTATGAGGTCTAGTTAACACTGATGGCAGTGAAATGGAAAAGATTCTGGAAAATAATGGAACTGTATCCAAAATGCATGACGAGGAACAGGGGGATTACCTATCCAGTAATAACAATAAAGCCTTAGGGGTTAAGTAGCTCTAAAGCTGAAGCCAATACCATGTCTAGGATTGCTGGTACCTTCTCTAAAGCCAGGCAGCAAAGAAGAACGCGCTTGGCTCAGGTTACTCAGGTATGAGAGAAAAGAACTGAATTTTAGAAGATTTTTCAACAGAATTGGAGTAGCAACTTTTGGCAATGAGTAATGATGGGGAAAATGTGGTAACAATTGAAAGTAACTGTACAATAAGACAGAGTAAAGATGGTGAATGTGACATAAAAAAAAACAACATATCGGCACGATAACAGTCTGATAGACATTAACATGCACGAAGTAAGTGATCACGAGATAAGTGGTACACCCAAAACTATTTATGATTAAATATTAAAGATATGAGCAGAATAAGAGAAAAGATAAGCCAGAGAAGGGAAAACATGTCAGGTAACGAAGTTTTATGAGAAATTTTGGGGTGAAAGACACAAAATGCCGGGCTGCAATACGGGGGTTCTTCGGCCACGTCTCCTTTACGAAATGATAACTAGGAATTGATTCTGCATAACTAAATTAGCAGGAAACCACTGAATGATTTCAGAACCCAAAAAAAGTCATGATTACATAAATGTTTACACTACATTTTAGTTTCTGTAAAAGAAAACTATTGAGATGGCTTTGTCTGTCTGTCCGCACATTTTCTGTCCGCCCTCATATCTTAAAACATACTGAGACTAGAGGGCTGCAAATTGGTATGCTGATCATCCACCCTCCAATCATCAAGCATACCAAATTGCAGCCCTCTAGCTTCAGTAGTTTTTATTTTACTTAAGGTTAAAGTTAGCCATGATCGCGCGTTTGACAACGTTATAGGTGCCAACAACACAAGCCATCACCGGGCCGTGCTGAAAGTTTCGTGGGACGCGGCTGCGAGTTTCGTGGGCCGTGGCTGAGAGGTTCATACAGCATTATAATCTGCACAGAAAACTCTAGTGCGCCGAAGAAACTTCGGCGCATTTTTTGCTTATAATTTTTTTTATTAAAATGGAATATAGTATTCGGTGTCTATATCTCTCTCTCCATTCCTTTGTTATGGAAGACATGGCATTTTAAAGGAGTAGTTAACAAAGCAATACACACAGTCTTTAATTATGTGTACCACAAAACATCTTCAACTCGCTAGAAATTCCAAGAAACTGTGGCTCACAAATACACAGGCAATAGTTAATGAGGTAATCAGGCCCCAGTGAAAATAAACAAAGCAATCAGTGCATCGGCAACAAGAGCACTCGGTAGAGAACATACCGCCGCCAAGTCCACTCAACAATTAATGAACTCTCACTAATGAATACACGGTAATTATTACATCTGCCAAGCTTGCGTATTTCGTTCCGTTTGTCTGAATATGCCGTTGTCTGTCTGTGTGTCTGTTCGCAGGATAAAGCGAAAACTAAAGAAGGCATTTTTGTGAAATTTAGTGCGGAGATTTGTGAGGTGAGCATCGGTTTTAGCAGAACCCTGTCTAAGGTTAAAGGACAAAAGTGTGTAAACATGTTAAGTAAAACTTCACGAATGAATTTTCTTGAAGCTGTTGAACACATTCCATAAGGAGTCTTTTGGACAAGTTAACTCTTGAACGCAACTGAAAACAAAGTTGAGGCTCAGAGGACAATGTCACTTATTCACGTTGCTTTAAGAGCTTCACTGCCTTGTACTTATTTGCCGTATACTTTACCTAATGACAAATTATAACATTAATCCTATAACATTTATTTTTAATACTGAAGTTCGACAACTCTGAAACTTTTTATGTCAAATGTCAAAGCCACAGATTTTTGGCAGTTTAAAAGCTTCATACACACTGGAGACACTCTTTTCATACTGACAAGTTATGACAAGTTAATTCCTTAATGATGACGGTTACCGGGTTTGACCCTGAAAGGCCAAAGGTTAAGGGAACAGATTTATGGTGGATTAAATGCTTTATAAGTGGCTGCATATTCATGGTAACCTTTTCATGCTACAAACTGCAATGATAAGTGCCAAATTATTTATAATGGTAATTCCAAACAAGTGAAATGTAAAAACTTGCGATTTCAATGAATGACAATAAGTTTTCAACTTGTCACCGACGCAACAACGTACTTGGTTCAACCTATGACTGCCTGTGAAAGATTTTGACGAGATTTGGGTGGAAATGTTTAGTATGGGACTACTCTAAAAGATGATGAACTTTTGAAGAGATGCACAACTATTCTTAATCAACTTAATGTTTTCATGATTTTTTCAACAAAATCCGTTCAACCATTTTCAGCTATTCCTAACAGCACAAGTTCCTCGTTGGACTGGTCGGTAGAGTTCTCGGATAGCACTGTGCAGGGCTCGAGTTCGATTCTCCGGCCGGCCAATGAAGAATTAGAGGAATTTATTTCTGGTGATAGAAATTCATTTCTCGTTATAATGTGGTTCGGATTCCACAATAATCTGTAGGTCCCGTTGCTAGGTAACCAGTTGGTTCTTAGCCACGTAAAATAAGTCTAATCCTTCGGGCCAGCCCTAGGAAAGCTGTTAATCAGCTCAGTGGTCTGGTTAAACTAAGGTATACTTTTTTTTTTTTCCTGACAGCACAGTCAGACACAAAGCCCGAGCCACAGGCATAATTTCCTTAGCGGAGATAATAAATATAAAATATCGGGATACTATATTGTTGATGAATAAGTATGGCCATATATCATCGCACATGATGATGATGATGATGATGATGATGATGATGATGGACGTGGACAAATGAAATTTCCGATTGGCTAAGTCGTCATCATCTCTCATCTGCTGATCCGTAACAGGCACGACAACCCAATAAAGGTTCAACGAACAGAACAACACAAAGAACTGTGCGACGGTGAAGAGATGAAAAAATGCTTCGTCGGCAAAATTATTTCCAAGAATCAAACTCGTGAGTCTCTTCTTTTTCAGGAGTGAGGTGGCAATCAACTGATGTAGCTCCATAAAAAGAGTCTTTCTTTTCGACGATTTAAAATTTATTTGTAAGTCACCGAAAACCAACAAAAGTAATTTCATACAAAATAATACACATTATGTAAAATATATGACGTGTTGAGAATTAAGTTTCTTTAGGCAACTTTAAAGTACAACATTCCTTATCAAGGACTGAAATGTCTCGACGTAAAAAGAAACGCTAATTTTTAAGTCTGCCAAAGGGAAAGATCAGATCTGACCTTATGCTAAAAATACTGATCGTTACCGATAGCGTAATAATGGGGTATTATTAATCATAATGAGCAATTCTACATTCCGGTCAAGCGAACCAGTTTAAGAACATCTATTAGGCCATGATGATATAAAAACGATTTATGGTAATATGAAAAATGGTCATTTGTAGGCCAAGTTTTCGTCCTTAATGCTTATATTTCTTAAAACATTTCTTCGACAGTATGCCTTGTCACGAGTCATTCATCTCTCCTTTGACTATGTGCAGCAACCATAAACCGATAGTAATTAAATTCATTCACGACACAGAGAGAGAGAGAGAGAGAGAGAGAGAGAGAGAGAGAGAGAGAGAGATTTTGAAATAGCATTAAATCATAAACTCCCCTTCCCGCGGCTTTAAACTCCTTGGAGGATTACCGCTGCCAGATTCAAATTACCAAAGACAATTAACATATTCTGTCAGCTGGAGACGGCGTGAAGCCCTATGACGCACCGATAACGCCTCCGGTAATCAACCTCTCCATTGAAGGAAGGATTCAACCACCAGCCAATCCTCTGCCACGTCTGCCGGCCCTTGGAAGTTTGGGGGGGGACTCAAGTGGCCCCTCCCCCATCACACGGGGGTCTCCCTCGTTCGAAACCTGTTAACGATTGTGCGTTTAAAAGTGACCTTCCTTCAGTCACCACGTCATGGCGCAATTATATGCGAGGCTTTCGTTCAGGTCTATAATCAATGTCCTTTCCCTCCTCCCGGCTTCGTCATCGGGACTGATATCCTTTGTGTCGAGCGGCGCAAAAATAATAACAAAAAACAAACACAAAAAAGAAATCCTTTCCAATTCGTCGACTTTTTAAATGTTCGTTTCCTCCCCCCTTTTTTTTATAGAAGGCTTTTAGCATTTTTCCAATCTGCTCAATACCACCTGTCAAAAGTCTTTCAAAGGATGCAACTAAAATCCAGATAAATTGTCGGGCAAGAGAGGGAGAAAAAACACACAATACCAACTACCGGCAGATTATATCCACCATAATCAAAACATCAACAATTACATTGAGACAAAACAAAGACGCCAGTCCATAGTCGCGGTCCCCGAGACATTGTTTTCCCTTTGTCAAGCATCTATTGTTCCTAAGTCCTACTGGCAATGATGACAACGACAATGGCAAAAAGAGAAAAACAGAAAATATGTAACTATACGGATATTATAACAATGGAGACGAGACCTGTCAGCGTGGGGTAGAATTATACTGGATTAATCTGCCCATTAACTTCTCCCTTTATAGAGAGAGAGAGAGAGAGAGAGAGAGAGAGAGAGAGAGAGAGAGAGAGAGAGAGAAAGCGCAGTTTAAACAATAACGATAATCCCACGTTTGCATCTAAAATTGACTTTTTTAACAATATTCTTCATTCTGTTATATCGGTAACTGTAACTGAATAAAACAGCCATTAGTCTTCTATAAGCACCCATATCGCATGGTCCCTAATTAATATATTCCATACCTACTTTAGTAGTTCAATTTGAGAGAGAGAGAGAGAGAGAGAGAGAGAGAGAGAGAGAGAGAGAGAGAGAGAGAGAGCGTCTACAGTATTTGCAAAGAAATTCCAGATAAAGACAGGTGAAAATGCCCCGGGACATCCGGTCGGCCAGCAACCGGACAGCAGGCAGGCAGGCAGGTACATAGTCTCCCCCTGTTTCTCACTCTCTCATTTTAATTTTCTTTATCCAGCTTTTTCTTTCTTGACTTTTTGAGAGGCAACGACGACACCGGAGACGCGTTTATCAAAGGGGTTCGATCAGAAATCTCCCGAAATGAACTCTTCAGCGCTATTAAATTAACAGATTCCAACAGTAACGTGGAATTTAATCATCGCGATTCGACAAAAGAATGAGGGTGATTTTTCTCCATGAAAGCCCCCGTTCCGGAGAGCGCTGGAGGAGACGACGTTACCTGTGCACCAAGAAGGGGAAGAGGAGTCGCCCAAGAAACCCATTTCTGACTTCGAAAGTGATAAAGCTCCTTGGTAGTGCTTAGAAGGGCCGAGTGTGGCGTTAATGTCAACAATCATCAATAAAATAAGCCTGGAGACAATTTGGTTCAACCTAATTTAGAATTTATTCATAAATTTTTGAGAGCCAGCTCACCTCTCATTATCAGCTCTCTGTATGGAATACTAATCAACATTGATAAAAATACAATTGTGAATTTTAATTTTCATCGCATTATCAGTGATGATAATTGTTCGCTAATCGCCACGGCACAAGGAAACGATGAAAACGACCTCTTTCGGAGCAAAACTTCCTCCGCAAAACAGGTAGCCCGCAATCATATCTTATTATCACCTGACAAAACTAATCACATCATGACGCACAGAATGACGTCCAACGCCTGCACGACTTGGCTGCCGCTCCAATTCATGACTGGATGACCTTGGATGAACAGTAAGTGCGAAGAGGAAAGGGAGAAGAGAAGGTGGCTCAGGTGAGGGCGGGAGTGGGAGAAAATGGAACTTAAGAAACTGAAGGGAGGAGGAAAGTGCGGTTTTCTCGAAACTGGAAAATCACACGCGACTGAGTTATAATAATGAGCTCTTTGTTGAGCTAGACTTGAATAGCAATAATTCTCTCTCTCTCTCTCTCTCTCTCTCTCTCTCTCTCTCTCTCTCTCTCTCTCTCTCTCTCTCTCTCATGAATCATTTCTTATTGGTCCCAGAATAAAGTTTGTTATACCTATCACTCCCTTATTAAGCAGTGGGTTTCTCTCTTCCTCCCTGAAGAAGTCACGCATTAAAAAGCATGAAATTATGAAAAGAAATCTAAAATAAACGCGGAGCACAATACCCATCTAAGCTGATCTTGGTCTGCCAAGTTTTCTGGTGCCCACAGGAGTCCACCTGACACTATCCTATATGGGTTGAGCAAAGGGCATGTCCAAACCCTTTCCATCTCCATTTCGTCATTATCTCGGCTATATAAGGAGCTTCCGTAATTTCCCATATGGTAGAATTTCTGATGTTATCCTGCAATCTAACTCCTAACATTCTTCTTAAAGCTTTACTTTCAAATCAACAAAATCTTTCAGATAACGTTTCAGTCATACCAAGATTCATGTCTATCCAGCAATACAGATGATTAATAGATTTATACACTAGACCTGAATTTCGTATGTAATTTCAAGCTCTCTGATTCCCTAATCTTATCCAGCCTGCGTATATTTTGATTTGCTCTTTTCAATCTTTCAATAAAGTCACATTAAGAAAACCTGTATTGGATATCACTGTCCCTAAATTTATCAAACATTATACCTCATAATCCTTTCTAAATCTAAGTATTTGGTCCCTCTTTATACTGTGTCCTCGTTACTTCTGTTTTTCCCTTCTCTCTGGATATATAATGTATTCCATAAAGCAAGCTTCTAAACCTTGAGATGTTTTACTGGTAATTACAATATCATCTGCATAGTCTACGCCTGTCAAGTTTCAATCGTCACTCCAATCTAAACCTTCCCTCCTGTCTCTGGCCACCCTTTTCTTTATATAACACATGAGAATGGCCAAACAGCAATGGTGGCGCAACATTCACTTGCAGCACCCCACTATTTACTGAAATGCTCTTGACATGAGCCCATCAACTTGAACTCTGCATCTACTGCGTTCGTGGATAATTTCAATTAGCTTTAAAAAAATTCATAGGGATGTCATAGTGAGGCAATACCGTCCATAATACTGGTCTGTGGATATTGTCAAATGCTTTCTGGTAATACTCTAAAAATACCAGAAGGGAGTTTTCTCATTCCATTCCCTGATGCACAGTTTTAAAACAAATAATTGATCTTCGCAACTCCTCCTACCTTTTCTAAAACCAACTTGTTCATATCTAAGTTTTTTATCAATTTCTTTCTCCAGCCTCCTAAGAGCAAACATACTTAATATTTGTGTGTGTGTATATATATATATATATATATATATATATATATATATATATATATATATATATATATATATATATATATATATATTGTGTGTGTGAGTGTGTGTGAGTGTGTGTTTGCTCGCATGTTCATGTTTAGTAAAGCCACAGGGGAAGGTCTTTGAAGAATAGAATTACAAGTCTGGTTCCTTGTAGATTCCAAAATATGACACACAACTGTGTCATTTTTTACTAACAAGTCACATCATTATATTGCACAAAAGGAAAAAAAGAAGAAAAAAAAAAGGTGGCTTGTTGCAGACTGGGAAAGTGTAACTAAAGACAAAAGGCACGGCGACGGAGAGGAGTGACTTGAGCTGAGTATAAGGTTGCGCGCTACAAGACTACTGCGACTTACATAAATCTTAGGAAGGAATGATATAATTGCCAGAGATGCAGTGTGGAGTATTAATGTTTCGTGCTGTAACTGTTAGCTTCTGACAGTGAAAATAAATTCCTTGTGAGAACAGGCTACCAAAACAAAAGTTCGTATTTCGTGAGAACCAGGTATATATGTACTTACTACGAAAGTTACGCCTGCATTGTTGTCTACTATTTACTATATGGGAAGTTAAAAAAGAAGCACAGAAATAAAAGCCAGTGTTTGTAGATTATAAGTTTGTGTAAGTAAATAGAAAAAAAATGGCTTCTTTAGGATGCTAAAGATTAATAGGACTGTGAGAGACTGGTGTAAACCTGAAGATGTCTGTAAGGCAAGAGAATTAAGAGAATTTAAGTGAGTAAATGTGACGTCATGGAACTAAATATCATCCATGACGCACTGTGACGGACGTCTGCATGAGAGAAGAAAAACCACAGCGTGTCATTCCTGTAGACGAATGTTTTAATATATAACTGAATTTTCCTTTCAAATGGTCGTTATGGATTCGAAGTCGGAATGTTGATATAGAAGTAAATATAACAGAAATGAAAACCGTTCACATTGACTGCAATGTAGATAAGAAGCGGTGGGAAGATGAAGTCGAGTCCAATGAATTAATATTTTTGTAGTAGCTGAGGGAAGAAAAGCTTAGAAGTCGAGTACGTTCTTGGGCGTAAGGGGAAGGATCAAGAAGGAGATGGAGAGACGCTGAAGGGCGTAATTAAAAGAAAGAAAACTCTTTAACAGCTCGAAGTAAAACTGAGCATAAACGACCTAAGTGAATCGTGCGGTTAACGAGAAAAGAGACAACGATCCCTTAATGAATCATTTGTGGAAGTTGATTACAAGGCTGTAAAACTGTGGACGATTTCTGCAGAGGTTTTAGCACCGTCTCGGCATCAGAGGATGAAAGAAACATTTGACTAACGGCCTATTTTCTGACTACTTTTAGGGCAAATGCATTTTTGATGAAAACCAACCGCAGAAGGGAATGCGTGGTGCCATTTGAGAAACACGAGGCGAACGAGGAAGGAAGAGGAAAAGGAGGTAAAGGGCGGAGGTAGGAAATGTGGGCGGAGAAGACCAAGGCGATGGGAGGGGAAATTGAATTATAGCCGAGGTAGGGAGAGGCTAATGAAGGACGGAAGAAGGGATCCGAGGAGTGTCAACAGAGCGGCGGTGGTTGCAGGATGTAGGAGGTGAAGGGCATCCCCTAATCAGCAATTAAGTTACACAGAAGAATGAAATAAACTACTCGTACGCCTCAAGATTAGCATACATTCTGAGAGAGAGAGATCCTGAAAAATACAAAACAAAATACGGTTGGAATGCCTAGACTTGCAATATACAGTATATACTGTATATATATAAATATATATATATATATATATATATATATATATATATATATATATACATACATACATACATACATACATACATACATACATACATACATACATAAATTATATATACATAAATAATATATAATGTAAAGATTTTCTAAATTGTGTTCACTCCCTTAATTGTAATGTTGTATATACTTCTTAAATTTGGTAAGAATAATTTTTACCTTTTTAAATTCTTAATTTTTAGTTTTACGATTTTACAAGGAATTGTATATATATATATATATATATATATATATATATATATATATATATATATATATATATATATATATAGATGCTGTATATATATATTTAATTATATTCATATATATATATATATATATATATATAATAATAATAATAATAATAATAATAATAATAATAATAATAATAATAATAATGGATGCACAAATACATGTATGGCAAATACGCAGTTTCCCCAAAATGGAGTGGCTCCCCAGAAGACAAGACCCCAGTCACTGCATGCTCAACTTTGAAACGCAGAATCAATGATGGCCACTGGACAGAACACATCCAAAGCACCAGTGCCGTCATGTAACTACACAAAGAACTAATCGGCATTCGTGGCAAACCCAGCCTCCGACGCGAACAGTGCACCACTCACCTATGTCTTGAATGCCGCATCCTCTTGAGGTTTCTGGAGACCAAGACCAATGGTTCCTAAATGTTTCTCATCCCTTCAAGCCAAAAAATTATCCGTCTCCCTCTCCTCCTTCCGATTAAACATCTTTTCAGTTTTCCGTAAAAGAAAACTACTGAGATGGCTATTTGTCTGTCCGTCCGCTCTTTGTCTGTCCCCCCTCTGATCTTAAAAGCTACTGAGGCTAGAGGGCTGTAAATTGTTGTGTTGATTATCCACCCTCCAATCATCACCATACCAAATTGCAAAACTCTAGCATCAAGTAGTTTTTATTTTATTTAAGGTTAAAGATAGCTATAATCGTGCTTCTGGCAACGATAAAGGATAGGTCACCACCGGCCGTGGTTAAAGTTTCATAGGCCGCGGCTCATACAGCATTATAACGAGACCACCGAAAGATAGATCTATTTTCGGTGGCCTTGATTATACGCTGTAGCGGCTGTACAGAAAACTCGATTGCGCCGAAGAAACTTCGGAGGATTTACACTTGTTTTTCAGTTATGTATGATCTTCTATTCCTTACGTGTGACCATACCACCTCGAACGTTGTCATGCAACTTTGCAACTTTAACTTTTCCTAGATGCTAACCACTTCAGCAAAACCCTTCTCCGTTTGACTTTTCTTACGCCACGTATGGTGGGAAAACAATTCCTTTAAACATCTTCCACATTTTTTTTTTTTGCATTCAACGTACCATTTTGCTTCAACAAAGGAAAGTTTAAATATTCAAGTATGGTCGAACGAAAAGAAACAGAAAAAATAGTTCGACTAAAAACCATCCAGGTTTGAAAAATTAGAAACATGAGTGAAAGACTTTCTAACATAATGAATTGTAACGTTTTTCATACTTTATAAAGTTCTGGAATTTAATTACTCTCTATACTACTTGACGCTAACAAATGAAAAACAGTGATTTGAATGAAAAGTGCAGATTACTCAATATTTTCACGTTATAATTCGCCTGAAACTAAAGTTTAAAATGAAAAAAAGAAATGACAAGAATAAAAAGGTTAATCACACCTTCAGCCCTGAACGCTGGCTCAGTCCTTTTCAATCCAGACCCTTGAGTTAGGAGAGGGCAAATGAGAAGCTGCATCTCTCGTGATGCCCAGCTGCACAGTGCCCTCAAGCAAGACAATCCCTTGGGGCTCCTGACTTGATTGGGGTAGTATAAGCGAAGACGGTATAATAAGTGTTATTAAGTGAACGGCAATTTAGGTCGATCTTTTAAATTCGCATGAGATACAACTGGCGTTTTCAGTCATGGCCAGTTAATGCCTCTCATCCCTACTCTAATTCACTTTTTTCGTCCGTTAAATCTGATCTCATTTTTTTTAATGAATAGCGTAGACGGCAGACACGGTCTCCGTTTCCCAGAGAGAATAATCTTCAAGTGACCTCTACCTTTCATGTCATTGTAACAGGACTTTCATCATTATTGCAAGGAGGTAAGAGAGTTCAGGCTATGTATACAAAAAGATAGGAGGAACAAAAGCAACAATGAACCTCAATAAAAAGACTAAATAGGAAAGACAAGACATTAGGAGCTCAAATGAAACCTTCATTTTCACAGGTATTACTTTAATTAAAGAAGCAACAAAGGAGCTAAATAAAAGACAAAATGAAAAATGCAAGACTAAAAGTTCATATGTGACTTTCACTTTTGCATTCATAACTTTTATCAGATTAAACGTGACTCATTCAACGCATTTTTCAGTAATTACTAATCTATGGTTGCCCTTCCAATCATAAAGCTCCACATTTAACCGAACAAGGACGGACTATTTATGGCAAGCATTCTTGCTCTTGAAAACTAATCAGCATAATTACGAGTTGTCATTACAAAGGTAATTATAGGTTGCTGAAGAAATAACCAAAATTCTGGAGACTTATATATCTTCTCCACAAATGGGAAAAATCGTGAACAAAAAACTGCTGATGCAAACTCGGGTTGATAAAAGTCACAATTTCAACAGCATTTTTTAGAATCAAATCTTGGGAATATCTCCGAGGGCGAATCAGAATGTTCATCTACGTGGCAGCTGCGATTACAATCGAAGTTTATGGGATGGAAAAGGTGAGTGGCTGTGCTGACCCAACACGGCAGTGGCGGTGGGGGTGTTGGTGATGGTGGAGGAGGGTCTCTCCCAGCGGGGATAAGAGGCCCCTTTGTGCCATCGCCGTTTCTTAAGACATGGAGACCACCAACCACCACAGGGCGGGCTGTATTCCACGCTGGGATATTATTAAAAGACGCAGGACAGCCGCTTGATGGGTGAAGGATGATCAATACAATGCTCAGAATCCTGAAGTACGGAAAAAGGTCTCTATGCAAAGT
>NC_089747.1:23512500-23520000 GCF_040412425.1 Macrobrachium rosenbergii
CAGCTCAAGTGGTCGACGTAACCCAGCGAATCTTGTGAGCTTGCATCGTTAGATAATACCACGCGGTAAAGCAGTATGCTTGTCTTGCCTCTCGTCCCTCGCTAAAGGCAGACGAATCATTATCCATGATCACAGGGGACAGTTAGCTGGCTGCAGCGTTCCCCAGCATTAGCAATTCGTTTACCTTACCGAGTCTGAAAGCGGGTTAATTTCGACAAATGAAGCAGCATACGACATGACGTGACTGTTATACCTCGAAGAAGTAGAGATGAACATCGGATTTACTTTGAGAATAAAAAAAAAAGGTACTGAAAAATCAAAATTGATATGAGGGGAAATAGATTTTTCTGGGGCATTCCTGCTGATTTTTCTGTTTTTCTTACCTGAAGGTTTCTTCATTCTCGATCTTTTCAAATATATCCGTCATCATTAGGTTCAATTCATCCTGAGCGGTTTTCCTGAGAAGCAACTCGATTCGCATTTGAGAAAACAGACGATGTTGCAAACTTCCTTCTCCTGCCGGAGAAGCGCCCTCTCACTGTCATTTCAAGATGGCGCCGATTTGTTTACCAAATGACGTCACGCCAAAGAGCATGTAAGCTCCAATAACCCGAGATGGATCATGATGGCAACAAGCACTGTCCGGCAACTCCTCCGCCAATTATAGACCCCTCCCCCTCCCCCTGCCACTCCCTCCCGCTCTCCAACACCAACAGACTTCCCACAAACCTAAGCAACCTCCCTCAGGGGAACCTCCGAGCCATCATACGTAAATAAATTAGGCGGCCCTGGTACGGTTTATCTCTTTGTACAAGTCTCTTCTGTTACAGCATCGACAAATTATCATCTTCAGAGCGAATTCTGTTAATCATATTAATATGACGCACCAGACTTTTAAATGGTAGAAATGCGTCTCTGCCACTAAATAATAGCCTCTTGGGAAACTGCTCCATCTACATCTAGCATCACTCGCAAATTACTGAGCTAGGATCAAGTTCCCAAAGGGGTCTGCATCTCCACACACCGGGAGTATCGCTTAACCATTAGAAGAATGGAAGAACAATATAGTCGAATATTCGAGGTAGAAAAGTCGTTTACCAAATAAACACAAGTTATGTAATATGTTATGTAATAAGGATTTTTGTTCGCCATACCGTCTGTCACAAATAAATGACAAAAAGCAACTTAACCCCAGGCAAGAAAGAACTGGGGTTGCTCGAAAAATAAATAACAATGCAACTGCTGAATAACCATTCAAAACAATGCATGCAACATTACAGTTAATTACATTCGGTGATTACCAGGCTAACTTTACAATGAACCAAGAAAGTATGTAACAACATTCCAATTTACATAGCAAGACCAACAAGCAAATTGCAACCCACATACCAGCCATAATTAGCCAATTATCTCATCGCCGATAACCGTCAGCGGCAAAGCTACTGCTCGGCACGACGGGAAGAGATTCTTCCGAAAATGAAGACAGGTTCGGATTATGAACTCACCATCAATTAATGATGCAATTCGGAAATGACGAGGAATGAAAATGTTCTATAATCAATATCCAGGGCAGTGTTTTGTTGGCAAGTACGATATACAATGACACTCCATTATACACACCCACAGAGCCTAAATATAACTTATCTACTACGAGCCCACCGTCACAAAGGACGGTAGTGTAAGAGAGGGTCATACAGGAAAGTCCCTATCATTAGGAAGTAACGTTCCGCTCCGAGGCTTAGACGAAAGTACTGTCTATACAGACCAGTGCTGGGAGAGGCCACTGGCTCCCAGTTAGATGACAGTGGGCTTAACCAGATATCCATAAAAAAATTATGGATTTACAACGCACTTTGTGTAGCAGGACGATGGTGGGGAACCAATGAACAGATGAATACTCCATGATATCTGAGATGTTACGATGACATTTGAAACTATAAACTGTTCTGAAAAGATTAGCAAGTTGTCGCACCTACAAACAGCAAAACACAACAGAAGGGTGAAGATAAACCCTGATTATCTAGAGCAGGCTGACTTATAAACATCTATAAAGTTAGTGTATAGAATTTATGTATGTGAGAGAGAGAGAGAGAGAGAGAGAGAGAGAGAGAGAGAGAGAGAGAGAGAGAGAGAGAGCTAATTATGGCCGCCTTTCATATCTAATCCATACATCGCAATCACCTCAGGTCCTGTCTCGAACCTTTTAAGAAAAGAGAAAGAAAGACAAGTACGACCAAAACTGTGCATTGTGTTAAACCTACAACCACGTTGGAAGGATCATTTAAATACACCAGGAAACTTAATCACTAAAACGCTTCTTTTCGAAAATTAATGTAATCTTGATTAAAGGATACATCCTTCTGATTGCGTTGGAATACCTGCATTTACAACTGGAGTTCAGTCGTTTTCTGATCATAAATCCTCAACATTCTGTAACCAGTTTGGTTACAGAACTCGAGGATTATCAAGTAACAAAACGCAAACATACCTCCATGAGAAACAAGGACTGCAAACACTAGAGCCACGGCATACCAAGACTAGCACTCCTTCAGAGGGCCTTGAGAACCAGATTTTTCACAAAATTTATACGAACCAGAGGCAGAGGGCAATAATGAGCAGGGTAGGAAAAGAAAGAGAGAGAGAGAGAGAGAGAGAGAGAGAGAGAGAGAGAGAGAGAGAGAGAGAGAGAGAGAAGAAGAAGGGAAACAACTTCAGGCAGATCAAGTCCGAAAGGAATCTAAGTGTGTTGCTGTTGCTACTCTTCGGCTTCGACAAAAATATGTCAAGAATTCCCCCGGCGATTCCTTGCAGGTACGCGAGGAATCAAAACCATGTCAAGATTCTCTCTCTTCTGGCTAGGATGGGCGCGCCTTTGGCCGACTGCCTCTACAATACATTCTAGTTAAAAGTGCTGCCGCGTTCGTTGGCTTCATAACGTCCTTCAGGAGAAGAGGAAAAGTAAATCAAATAAAACGTTTGAATTAAATGGTGCAGTCTATATTATTTTCCTTTCAAGACAAGAGTTTAAGAAAAGATCTGCGAGCTGTAACAACAGAGCAATTACCTGTGTGCACCAAGCCTACAACAACAGGTTCTCTTTACTTAAAAGTAACGTTACATTCGCAAGATTTTAATTTACCCCGCTTATTTCATATTGCTGTCCAGTGTGGGAGGCGATGGCTGTCGATCGTATTCACTCTAGTTACCGAATAAGTAACATGAAAGCTTTGTTTTTGAACTCCACGATTCAAAACAATCCTTTTCGATCTCTGACAATAAAACAGAGCGCAACGTTACACTTTTCATTCTTAAGGACCACGATTCTACAATACAAACACAGAAATAACATAGAAAAATTCTCGCAATTCACTAACAAGCAGGTCATTAACCCTTTATAAAGGGTCTGCCATAAAAGCTTGTTATATTTATGCTAAAATAACAACAACAACAAAATCTCTTTACACGTTTCAAGTGAGAAAATTTGCTTCACAAAACTATTTAGGGAAGAATAAAGAAATGGTTATATTTCCAGGACGTTACCCGGATTTATAGATAAGCCATTTCTTCCATTATCATTTACACAACTTCACACAAATACAAAAAATCATACTGCACTTTCAAGGATCTGTGTGTGAATGCCTTTCACATATGTCCGCCATCTCTAATCACACATACGTATAATTGTTTCGCAATTTTAATAAAGGTGGATACAGAAATCGATGCTAATTAACGACTAATAAACGCGTGAATCTTCCGGTTGCCGAGCACGTCTATCGAAAGTTAAACCTCATTATAAATGTATATAAATGAAATCCTACAAATCCTCTTTCTTGGAATGAGGTCTCGTCAGACATTGATACTAGTGAATAGGATGTTGCTACTCTGCCATTACTTTTTTATTTTTTCATCCTCCATGAACCGAGAGAGAGATAGAGAGAGGGAGCACGTTGTTAAGGAGAATCATTACGAATGTCTGCCGCTGCAGACGACACGCACACACAATCGCTCTTTTATGTCTGAAAACCTGTTTCCAAGCAAGAGAGTCATATGTATATGCTCTCTGACTGACTTGCTCAGGAGATTCGACATCTGATGCAGATCAGACTGAAACGAACTCTTGTCACTTTGGAGAATCCAGCGGTAATCTTAGGACTAAGAAGACTTTCTCATAATGACCTTTCTGACCGATTGTAGGATTGGTTGATTTTATGAAATTTAGGCTGTCAAGCCCTGCCCGGGAGCACTTAAGGCCATTCAGCACTTTAGACAGTGAACAGAGGGAGGGAGTTGGAGCGGTTGGTTAGCAAAATCTAGATCCAGAAAATCAAGGGGTTAAAGTACAAGGCTCCATGGGCGGAAATGGGAAGAAACCCCACTGTTGAACAAAAGAATAATAATTAGAGAGGTTGGACAGCAAGATTGAAGATTGGAAGAGGGAATGGAGGTATGGAGGTAAAGTAAAAGGCTAAATTGCGGATGCAGTTAGCGGCTGAAGGGACGTTGCAAACACCCTTTAGTACTGTCTATAGTAATACCGATTCATCGAAAAAAAAGTCAATATAGAATCTGATCTTAATACTGTATTCAATAGACCTCAAGGTTCCAGGGAAGATACTCACGCCTCCCGTCATTCGAAAAGATAATTTTTTTAAATACTTGTACACCTGCAAATCTTACTGAATATGGACTCATTGATGATCGGCGTTTTAAAGCTACAGTATCGGTATCTAACACCAGCCAAACATTAATATAAAAAAGAAACATTGAGTAATGGAACATATCTCCTCGCCAAACCTCCCTCTCCTCACCCACACACAAAAACATGAGGCCCCAAATGATAGATATGGAAAGAAGCATCGGTTTCGCTGCTTATTTTCGTATTTACCACTTGAATGAAATTGAAAAATCACTTAATATATAAAAAATCATATTTCCATCTACACATTTTTGACGACTTTATCTACGGCTTACCAAAGGGACATCGTAGCGTTGGCAAAAAAAAGTAATACCACCACAAATAATAGTAATAATAATAATAATAATAATAATAATAATAATATAATAATAATAATAATTCAGGAACTAAACAATCATTAGTAGCTTTAATACCGTTCTAAGCGTCCGTATATCTGTCAGTCTGTCCGTCTGTCTGTCTGTCTGTCGGTCTGTCTGTCTGTCTGTCGTAGAGGATTTCAGCTCCAACTTTGAAGTTAAAACATAAACCTACTTTAATACTTCCCCCGACTTGATTCATTACACGTAAAACCCGATTACGACCCATTAAATCTAGGGTTATCAGGCGGGAAAAAAGTCTACTCTAGTACTCTTCCTTCTTTACAAAATCTCAAATCACGTAAATTATTCGTTAATTATACCATTATTCCTTAAGATTGGTAATCATACCATTATTCCATAAGATTGTTAATTATACCATTATTACGTAAGATTGGTAATCATGCCATTATTCCATAGGATTGTTAATTATACCATTATTTCTTAAGATTGGTAAGCATGCCATTACTCCATAGGATTGTTAATTATACTATTATTACGTGAGTTGATGCGAAGTCAACACATTAAAAAGAAACAGACAAAAGAGATGACTCTTTAAAATTATCAGTGAAAGAGAAGGGAAAATATAAAGCAGGAGCTTAATTCGAAGTTAAAATGACGCGATTAGCATAATCCCTGAGGACACGGCGTCTCAATCCCACCCAAGTAGAGCATGGAAAACATTCCGTAAAGCAAAAGGGATAAATCACCACAACAAAAGCAGCATCAGCATCTGCTGGTGCTGCTGCTGCTGCTGCTGCTGCTCCTGCCGCCGTCTTTGGACAAAACCTGGAGGCAAATGATTTAAAAAAAAAAGAAAAAAAAAAGGAAAAGAAAAAAAAAGGGAAGCGAGCCAGCTATCCTGGGTCTTAGGGTAATAAGAGACCCCCATTCCGACGGTCCATCATTCTCCGCCATAAATCTCATTTTGAGGTTTATGGCCGGGAACATTTCTCCGGTAGGGCATTCCTTGCCCAGGGGAGAAACTCTTCCAGGAATCAGAATGACCCTGTTCCAGTTACTCTCAGCGCCAGGGTACACGAAAGAAAAGGAAGAGAACCATAAACAGCGAACATAATGGAAGTATACCTGTCTGTTTCCAATATCGGTTAGAAGGTAAAAGCAGGTATTTCGAGTCTAGACAGCATCAGCTATTTTTGTATTTCTCAAGATATTCAATTTTCCACACTCAATGTGTATATATATATATATATATATATATATATATATATATATATATATATATATATATATATATATATATATATGTACAGTATATATGTATATATATGTATATACATATATGTATATATATATATATATATATATATATATATATATATATATATATATATATATATATATATATATATATATATATATATATATATATATATATATATATATATATATATATATATATGCATAATTATATGGTAAGCATGGGCATGGATTGTTTGGGTACGACTGTGACAGGAGAAAAAGTTGGGATAATATGAATACATTGTGGTTGTGCTCAGTGCCTGACATACAAAAGAACGTAATAGAGAAAGAAACAGCATATAGTTGACGGACATAGCATTCCTGGTATAGATGAAAATGAGACTTGTATAAATCCATTTGTGAAGAATCGTGATAACTGAAAATACTAAGGTCCAAAGACATAAATTTACAAATACACTAAGAAGGGAAAAAGAAAATTGTAAAGAAAAGTTTTGTGGTTATTGTTCATACAGAGTAGATGGAAAAGCACGTTTACGGATGTTATGAGGGAAAAATGTGTGCTGGCGACGTATCAGATCATTATTTTGTTGAAGTTCAAGTGAAAATAGATAGAAACTTTAGTCGGAGATATATAGTTTAAAATGTGGGCATAAGTGTAACTAAAATATAAAAATTGATATCCATAAAGAAGGTAAGAATCTCATATAAAAAAGCAAATGAAAATGGGCTAGACTAAAAGTAGTGAAGTTCAGTGTTCATGAAGAATACGCTAAATTCAAGGATAAGGTCACAAAATCAACAGGAGGGTAGGATGATGGAATAAAAGCAATACGTTGTAAGATGATGAAATTAACAGGATTAGGCGAGTGAGGAAAAGCAAGATATTATTAGATGCAAAGTTGCAAGGGAAAAGAGGTAATCACTTACCAGTGTAGAGCAAAGATGAAAATGTTAGGTGTGATGAAAATTTAGGAATCAACCTAAATAAATACCTACGGGAGAAAAACTAGTTCTTTAACGAAATAAAAGCAGAGAAGAAGGTTAATGAGCAATTGGATTTTAATAATGCAATTGGAGACCAACTGTTTGAATGATGGAAGAGTGGACGGACTTGGTGTAAATTCGAGAATCCTCATGTATGAGACTGTTGTGATTGAAAGGTGTGTTATTAAGAGGTTGACAAATAGAAAGGCACCTGATGGAATTACTGGAGAGATGCTGAGG
>NC_089747.1:23525000-23587500 GCF_040412425.1 Macrobrachium rosenbergii
ACATACGAGTATACTGTACACACATTCACAGCACCCCAAACGAGAGTTATGAAGTTCCCGGAAGCAATTTCATTTAATTGTTCTGCAAAATCCCAAGCAACAGTTGTACTTTCACAGCTGAAAAATGACTACTGTTAGCAGTGCTTCAACTTGCCTGTTCTCTCTCTGTCTCTCTCTCTCTCTCTCTCTCTTAAAAATATGAATGCAATCATATGACTAACATACATTAATAATAATAGTAATAATTAATAATAATATTACTGATTATTATTATTATTATTATTATTATTATTATTATTATCATCGCAAATCTACAGAATTCCTTAGAAATCCTCTGTCTTAGCTCCAGCCTCAAAGGCCATCACATAATTATTTCTACAGCAACAAAACGAGTTACTCGTACATTTGATCACTTACGATCACAATTTCCCAGTAATGAATAGGCTTAATGAAAAATACAGATTGTGTCATCCCAGGCGGTCTATCGCTTCGAGACTGGCATGCGAAACAGACCGCCTTCATACGATTAACGCCATGAGAGAACTGGCTTGCTCTGAACTCTCACTTAGCTGTGATAACCTAGCACCCTAAAGGCATGTTTCAGTACATTATCAAAGAAGGTGAAATATCATGACTGAAACTGATGGAAGGTAACACTGGTAATAAGAAATTCAAGTGCAGTTCAGCGCTTACGGCAATGAATATTATAAAAATGAAATACTGGTTGGTGAATCGTTCAGATGTAGTATAACACCATGGCATGAACACCATTAAGACTGAAGCAGAATATAATTATCGAAGGTGATTCCTGCAAGCGCCGACAACGCTCTCAGTATAACTTCAATACGGTCATATTGCTGTATACTGAGTTTTATTTATAAAGTTAAGATCCTTATAGAATAACAATCGAAAAGCAAAATGTGCAGACACAAAGAACAATCTTTTTGACAGTATCAGAAGGAGAGACATCCCGAAAACCTTGGAAATACCCCGTCTCGAAACTGCATTTCTCTCGAAGCAAATAGAGGCTACGATAAGATAAAACATGATTACTCATCCTTAACAATTCGGGCCTATTGCGTGGCTTGTCCCTTGAAGAGCTTAAGAAAACACGCCCTAAATATTATCATTTCCTTTGAAACATCGACGGGTATACGCCTATGGCCCTCGGATGAGTCTTATTATCACAAAGGAATAGGCCTAAAAAAGGACACACTACCTTTCAGTTAGGCCTACCCATCACTAATTCGGTTTCTGCGAGTGATGGATCATATTTATTGAAGGCTTTTCCAGTGACTAAAATTCTTTTCGAGAAACATTATCCTAAGCTCTCTCCCTTGGTGGTATTTGGAAGCCGAAACGGACAATCAAAGGCCTCAGTGACGCACTCTTTCTTGTATAAGTGTTCTCTTCTGCCTTCGCTCTTTCACTTTCCAAGCGCATCTAAGTTAAGCATCGTTATGATAAAAAATAACAATAATCTTCCTTACCTCCTCGGGAAGGTCGTCTGGATAGTGAAGGCTTAGTGATATACGGATTCTTCATACAGTCGAAAACAAGAAACGCGAGAGTTAATGTACAGAGAAATCTATGTCCGTCAGGTCGACAAAAAATGACTAAATTGGGACTGAAGTTCTCCTTAAAGTGAAAAGAGAGAGACTTTCCTTGTCAATTACAAGTGTTCTTTGATATTACAGAAAGCTCTACGAACGAATATTCTTTATAAAAATAACAACAGTATGAATAATGGCCACCAACAGCAAGACCTCGAAAAGATCATCTGTTCTCTCGTCAATGCTTTAGGGCGGAGACAACGAAATGAATAAGATCCAAATTAGTAACAAAGAGCCATATTAATTGTAAGATGATACAAGGGGCAACAGAACAATACCTCTTTAACTGCCCTAGAAAAAAAATGGGGCAAGGGGGTAAACAATGCCCATATCAAACACCATCTAAGCCCATATATCTCCCATACAAATGAGAGAATTCCTCTAGTTAATTAGAAGCTATTGTTGGGAGCTATTTGTTAAATGGGGGGGGGGGGTAGGGTAGGTCGAGAAGGCACTAAATTGGGCCCTCCTTAGAGAGCCTCTTGTGTTGTAAAGCCATACCAAATCAAGGAGGGCAACAATGCGACTAGGGCTAATAAAAATGCCAACTCCAATCCGACCTGGCCAAGGTGGCCGACGCTATAGGCTTACGGCATCTCGCTCCTGAACGTTATGTTTTAATCTGTTCTCTCCGCCGAGACTTCGATGCCTGACAATGATCTCTTAGCCTCCCGAGAAATTATCATTATTCCAAACGCATGCAATTATAAAGGCATATACGTGTTATTCATAAATATTTCTTGAGAGAGAGAGAGAGAGAGAGAGAGAGAGAGAGAGAGAGAGAGAGAGAGAGAGAGAGAGAGAGGGAAATACATTTTGTCCGAAAACCAACTATGGTGTGTACAACCACAGAGGTTGAAACCTTTGAAGTAGCCCAGTCTCGAAAATATCTATTATAACTTTTGGTAAAAAATATCTATTTACCAAACCGTGAATCATTTTTAAACAAATAACCAATTACTCAGCTGAAACGAAGTGCATTTCTCTTTCTATCTAGATTTTTCGTAGAATGACTTTTTATCTCCATTTTCGCTTCTTACCGACGTGGCTATCTACAGTCTGTTCACCACGGAGCAAAGATTATCTTCATTTTTCAGTTTCATTTCCTTCGCTGCAGGTGGATTACACAGGCCACTTCATAACCTGCACTTGTAATCCGCCTCCCCAACTCCCCCCCCCCACCCCCAACCCCACATCCAAACCACTAACCTCAGGTTGTTCCCCCACCTCTCCAGTTGGTAGGGGTCCCACTCTGCCATCCAGGTATTTCCTCTTCAAACACGGACAGACACTCATCATGCACGCACACTCACACATACACACGCACATACTCATACACGAACGAGGAAAATCGCACTCGCAGAACCACCAATTTCGAGACCTTCAGTAAAACGGTCATTTCAGAGTCGATTCTAGTCTTCTTTTTGAGAGTCATTTGTTCTCTAATGGGGTAGGATAAACCAGAATGCTGAAAAAGAAAAAAAAAAATTACCCGGTAAAAGAGAAGCGAGTGATCGTGAGTGAATACCAATATGTAGTTTTAAAAATGCATTTGATAAAGAGGAGTTATGGTAATAAACTGCTACATAATATGTTTAATTAAAAGAAGCAGCTGCAGAAGCCCAATCTCTTGCTATAACAAGTCTATAAGAGTTGCAATGAAATGATCCGAAATATCGGCAAGACCAAAGGGATAAAGAGATGCAACGCATAACAAAACCCCAGTGCTCTCTCTCTCTCTCTCTCTCTCTCTCCCTAAGCTGTTGTCTCAGCTTTCATATTCTTTATAATGCTGAGGGCATCCCACACCCGACACCTCTCACAAATTCCTGGGAGGTTGGGTTGCAGATCCAATGACAGTTTCTCAGAAATAAAAGTCGTTTGATCTTAAAATAGCTGCAAACTTAAATCTATTGCACGCAACTTTTTTTTTATGTAAACAACAATTCATAGTATGCAAACAAAAGTACATCAGGGATTGCTCTATGAAATACTAATCGTCCTGATGGATTTTGTGATGTGATGATGTTTACTCATATTCACAAATTCATTTCTGACAAAGAGAAGGAAAGCATTATCATTCGATGAAAAATAAGAGATATATTCAAGCTGTCAGTAATAACTTGAGAGAAATGTAACGGTACTTTTGAAAGAAAAAATAATCTAAAGTGACCTCTTACGGGCAGACAAATTTTCATCTAGATAGGCTACTTCGGGTATCCGTGTTATGAATGATGTTATTATTTTTTTTTTTATAATCTCTCGGTTGCAACATTCTTCTACCTCCTCTTGTATTCCCACTTATTTTAATGACAAATTAAACGGTATAATTTGAATCTCTCATATCCAGGCTAAACTTTTTGCAGCTTCAATCCTTTCATTCACGTAAAAATAAAAAAAAAACACACACATAAAAGGGAACATATCTCAAAATCAATTTGATGACGGATTCATGAACTCGCCTTTCAAAGCCAAAGTTTCAAGGCCATGAGCTTAGTTCTTGCATACACCGCTTCGTGATAAAAACAAATCCAGGCATTGAAATTCGCTTTGAAGTGACAACACACATAACAGTTCTATAACCGTAATCGGAGCATTATCCTTGAATACCGGGTATAACAGTGCTAATATCAGATCGCTAAGATGGACAACCTGGCCAAGAATATATTCTGGAGCGTCGATTTCATTCTATCACCATGACTAACAGATTACATCAGTGTGGCGCATTCCTTGTGATTTGGACAAAGTCAGTAAAATTATGTCATGCTTCGAAGAGTTATGGTTGAAAGAACACTATATTTCAAAGCTTAAGTGAGGGTTGTCAAACGCACTGGAATTAAGGCGAATCTAGCTGAAATATAGACACAGCAGAGGAAGTATGTACCGAGAATTTATCTGTAGAAGAAACGTGAACTGTAAACTTACTCTGTCATAAGAGACCCCGCTCATAATAACAAATACTGCCAGGTTACAGACCAGACATTTTTATTGATAATAATAACCGAAAAACAAATCGAACGCACAACAGGAAACGCGGTTCTTGTCATCAATGTATTGCAAAGAGCTCAAACCCTACGAGGGACTCCCTCTTGCTTCCGCTTTCTCTAAGAGAGAGAGAGAGAGAGAGAGAGAGAGAGAGAGAGAGAGAGAGAGAGACTCACACTGCTTCTTCAGCAATGATACATTTCTGGTAAAACGGAATAAGACTAAAAGAAACAATGAAACGACATCCGAATACCATTCATCCAATAACACAGGAAGAATTTGAATCTGACAACTGAATATTATTTAGATCTGATGCGCATCAAAGATTCATATCCTCGGCAATTATAATTTGTTAACTGCATGGACCCCAGCACCGTTACTTCTGGTGGGTGAGTAACGTGGCCATTTAACCATTGTTTACAAACCCAGGCCTGAGACATGGCACCTGCAACTTATTAAGTCTCAGAGTTCGAGATGTCGTTTATGCAGACTTTCCTTTAATTATCTATTTCATACGAATTTTGTATCTCTCTCTCTCTCTCTCACACACACACAAACACACACAAACACACACACACACACACACACACACACACATATATATATATATATATATATAGATGGATTATTGGTGCAACGTGTGTAAGGTGGCTCAAAGCGTTGCTAATGAGCCATTGAGTTGGGTAAAAAGCGATTAACATAGTGAAAGTTTTACTACAAAGTGGGGATCTTGAAGAGTTGAAACACATATGACGGTTACCATTGTATTGTTTTTTTCTCTGCCTCCAACCCTGTTAGGAGAAATGTTGTGTGTGCGTGTGTGTGTGTATGTATGTATCTATATATATACATATACATAAACATAAATATATATTAAATATTGTACACATACATGTTATACATACATGTATATATATATATATATATATATATATATATATATATATATATATATATATATATATATATATATATACATTTGTGGTTTCGTGGTTAGGAAAATCACCTGCAAGATGATACACGGCAATGACCGCTGTTTGTTTTTCTCTGACCTCATATACTGTATATATAAATTATATATATATATATATATATATATATATATATATATATATATATATATATATATATATATATATATATATATATATATATATATATATATATATATATATATATATATATATATATATATATACCCTTGTAGTTCAGTCAACAGCACGAGGACCCAAGGGCGATTTCTGCACAGAGAGGAACCATTTACGCACATGAATAATGCACATAATTGTTGATCTAATGCAATGGATAGCAGATCATAATCGTAAATCATAAAGCCAAGTTTAAGTAAATGACAAAAAGTACAAAACAGATCTACACTGCAGAAAAACTGTAGCTTTTTTATTTCCTGGGGAAAATGTTAAACACAGTCGACAAGGGAATCGATAAATTCCATCCGCCAAAAAGAAAAGCAAACAATGCAGTTAATTATACGAAAGTTGTAAAAAATCGCAAAAGATACGGCAGCAGCGGGGATGAAAACATCTCGAACTGACAAACGACCAAAGAAAATATATAGGACCAACGACACAAATAGAGAGATGGAATAACAATAAAAGTGAAGCAGACCATAATGACCCCTAACCACCGAGGGAGTAAGGTTGAGAACCGAGTGCCAAGGGGAAGGTGATTTACTACAGCCTTCTCGTAAAGTCAAGGTGAAACCGGAAAGGCATGTCCCAACTTCTTTCTTTCTTTCTTTCCCTCCCTGATTCGACGTCCGTAACCTTCTACGTAACCACATCGAAGCGAACGTGGCGCCGCCGTCACACCCGCGAGAAAGCTGGACAGCCTATAATCCGTGGTCTTCTCTTGCCCTTGCAATTCATAGGGTGCAGCAGCGTCAGGTCTCGACCGGGTCTCGAACACCCTTGATGCTGTCCCTATCTTATTTGGATTGAGAGTTCGCCAATGGCTGACTGGTCGGCCTGACAGCCAAGTGAACAAAGGTGCGCTAATTAACGATGTCTGCTAACAGATTATCAATGACGCTACTCAGACAGTTATTCCTGTTGTTGAATAAGAATAGAGATTTGTTGCGTCTAAACAATTTCATTTGAAATAAATCCGGATGCAAGGGAAGGATACTTCAATGTAACTTAAAGCTCGTATATAATATTGTCGTTCACAAAAATATAAAAATGATGTTTTTAGTTTACCAGGACCCACACGATTTTCTTTCATGAACCCAACACGTATTTAAAGATTGAAAAAGTGCAGCAACGGCTAATAAACGAATCAATCACCAAAATGACTAATATGGCTAAATGGCAGAAAAGGTAAACTCTGGGAGCATCAATTGTGGATGTAAAATGTATCGGAAACCTCCAAAAGCACCGCTGTATTTCGTAAAACATTTTTCAGAGTTGCTATACAAATCCACGAGAAAATAGAAATTGCGACTGAACATTTGGATTCACTACCAATATTCGGGATTTCGCATTTTTTCTTTTTGTCCTTTTTATTGGGTACAAAATGTTGGTCCGGAAAACCCGAGGCAGAAAAGCGCTACAATTTAGGAACATTTAGAGCGGCTGCTGGCCCGAGTGGCAGGTTCTTGATTAAGAAATAAAGCAATGATGACACTGCACACACAAACCCACGTATACCACACACACGTAAAAGTGAGCGTAACTCATCAACGTATATACACAATAAATAAATATACAGAACACACACACACAATATATATATATATATATATATATATATATATATATATATATTGTATGTATATATACATATATATATATATATATATATATATATATATATATATATATATATATATATATAATAAGTGAATATTTGTATATTTGCTTGTCCACTATAGAAATCCGAACTGTTTGACAGACCCAGACAAAATTTTGCGCACGGCCTGTATGTCACCCCAGAAAGGTTTATAACTCAAAATCAAACCCGTACCCCGTGGCAGACATACAAATACAGACAAAACAAATGAAATTTTCGTTTTTAATCCACCTTTTCTTCAGTAACGTTATGGAAGTCGCCAGTAGCATGGGTGGAAACCCCCAACTTTTCTGTTGGTGACGTCATTAGACTCCTCCCACTGCAAACCCTCAGACGTACGGTAGCCCGACAAATGCAAATTTCCTTGTTAATTCGTTAGTTTCTTCTTCGTTTTTACTTTCGGAATTCGCGATAGCGACTGCTTCGTGACGTTACGGTGACGTATTTCGTTAAGCTGGCATATTTCGTTAAAAAGCCGGTTTAAATGAGGTCTGGAACAATCGAAATAACATCTTGGACACTCCAGCGGTTGACAGTTTAAATTATTATCGTGCGAACTGGCAATACACTTCACTGCATACGGAAGATAAACTTCTTTTCACGTTGCTTGGTGCTGATTACCCGAAGATAATGATTGAAAATTCTAGACTGAAACTTTACAGGATTGTAGATCATTACATTTGGAAATCTTTTCCGAAAGGCTCCTGCAGAATTTACGTGTATGGAGGATAAATGTATACGGTGCATACAGGGATTAAATTAAGAAATGGCAACTACTGCACTTCGAGGAACGTCGAAGTGCTCACAGCTTACACAACACGTCAATTTCGTACCTTTTGCTGATGTAATCATACACAGTAAGGAATAGTATTCCCGTCATTTACGAAAATAAAATTATTGTTTATGGTTATATATTAGAATGATATATATTCATTTCTATCTTTTATCAACATGTATTTATTCAAAACAATTTTGATGTAATTGTAAAGAGAATGAGTTGCAATTTATTACGTTATGTTAAAAACGTCCTTGAAACCAATGTAAAGAATATGTATCACGAGTTGAAATTAGCCATAGGAGAGTTTTGCCACTTTTTTTTTAATATGATGAGAGAGAGAGAGAGAGAGAGAGAGAGAGAGAGAGAGAGAGAGAGAGAGAGAGAGGGAGTTTATCAAATGTCATTCAAAGTTTTCCCAGGGCAGCTCCAGGTTGGTCAGCTCTCTATATATATATATATATATATATATATATATATATATATATATATATATATATATATATATACCTTGCTCCCTTTGAAGGCAGTTCCTCATTGGAGGGGTTGGTTTCGTTCTCAGCTAACATTCTGCTGGGCCCACGTTCGATTCTCCGACTGGCCAATGAAGAATTAGAGAAATTTACTTCTGATGATAGAAATTCATTTCTCGTCATAATGTGGTTTGGATTCCACAATAAGCTGCAGGTCCCGTTGCTAGGTAACCATTTGGTTCTTAGCCACGTAAAATAAATCTAATCATTCAGGCCAGCCCTAGGAGAGCTGTTAATCAGCTCAGTGGTCTGGTTAAACTAAGGTATACTTAACTTTTCCCTTTGAAGGCAGCTCAAGGTGTTAACCGTCTGGATCTCAGTAAAGTCTTTTAGGATAAGGCTGCTAATACCACAGCATTCTGCTTCAAACTACCACAGTTGACTAACTAACAGGTACTTAATTAGCATTTTAGGTGAAGAATGGCACTACATGCTTTCTTCAGAAAACGAGCCTAAAATTCCATCTCCAACCTGGCATCGACCTCCAGACTCCTGTTGTTGAATCTAGTCTTGTAACCAGTGTTAGAGGTTGAGCATGTGAAGGTTGCTATCAATACTGATAAATCTCACACACCCACAAACACACAGGTACATGTGGTCTTCCATGATGACAAGGCTCCCTTAGCTATGTTGAACTTATGGTGCAGTCATGCTGGGCATTCACAATCAGGTTTACCTGTTAGTCCATCAGTCAGTTCATCGAAACTTATGTTAAAACTTGCTTGTGGACGACAGTTTGTGGGTGGAATCAGTCCACTCGCCAGAACGGATGAACTGATGGGATTACCTACAGTTCATCCGACTGCCTGACAGGTGATTACAAATGTGGACGGGTAAGCAAAGATTTTGTGACAGTTCGCCGCTGGATTTCGTTTGGGAAGGATCTCAGTCGCTCGGACCAGAATATGAATTAACTTTGTATAAGCATAATTCTTTTCATTGTTAGACCCTGCAGCACTATTTGTAAACCATTGGGAGTCCAAATCATATGGTAAAAAATTAAAAAAATATATTTCCATGTGATACAGACAATTTGGTACAGGCCTAGGCCAGTGTCCTGCCTTTTGATGAAAGGTGTTATTAGTGCAAGACAGCTTCACGGTCCATTTCATAAATTACTAGACCAACCTCCAGGTCTAATTTAACCTTATTTATTAATATTGTATGAGAATAGGTATCTCTCTTTAGTAGGCAATATTTATGCCTTTTTGCTTCTTTCCTATTTTTAATTAAACTGCTGCAGCAGCTAGTCTTTGTAGCTCCACCTCCTTATCAGTCAGTGGAGTTCCCATTGCTGCCATACAGTGTTACCATGACAAAGGCTAGGGAAGCACTGAGGGCAATGACCTCGCATTGACAGTCTGACTGACAGCTCTACTCTTTACGTGTGGACGCTCATCTGTCTAACGGTCGTGGGTGAACTGACAGCTAAACCTGATCGTGAATACCCGGCCTAAGATTTTCTTCTTCATGAGCTCTTGCCAGACTCAGTATGTCTCACACATAACTAACTCTGCTTGTCATAAGATTGTTTCTCTTTATCTACTTAACAGACACTAGATCAATTACATTTTGTAAGTGTAGCTCGGGTTTAAGCAGCATTCTTGGTTTTGGGCAGGTGGCTGGTGACACATTTTCCTCTTTTAATGGCATTTAGTAGAGGCTGCAAACTCCACAGATTATTGCCTATCTTCTGCTCTTTCCTCTTTGCAGTACCTTAGGATTTGGCACAGCTTGAGAGACAAATTTTTCATTACTAAGTGGCAGCACACACACACACACACACACTCAAACACACACACACACATATATATATATATAGTATATATATATATATATATATATATATATATATATATATATATATATATATATATATATATATATATATATATATATATATATCACCATTCCCTTTACAGAGAGTGGCAGCTCAAGATGTTAGCCTTCAGGTAATCAGAAAATCTTCTAGGATGAGGTTGTTATCCACATGCACTGTTTCTTCCACCTGTTTGCAACTCAATACACATATCTAACTACAGGGTACCTAAAAGTTTACCGAAACTTCCTGAGTTTCATTTAGGAGAGCTCGTATATTTGCCACCAGCCAGGATTTAAAACTGGGTCCCCTCGCTAGTGAGACGAGGATGTTACCATATACATCACATTAACCTGCTCATGAGACGGCATCTTGAAACTCCTGACAGAGGGTTAAAGTTAAGTATACCTTAGTTTTACCAGACCAGACTTATATTACGTGGCTAAGAACTAATTGGTTACCTAGCAACGGAACCTACAGCTTATTGTGGAATCCGAACCACATTATAGCGAGAAATGAATTTCTATCACCAGAAATAAATTCCTCTAATTCCTCATTTGCCGGCCGGAGAATCGAACTTGGGCCTAGTGAGTGCTAGCCGACAACTCTACCGACTCCCCCAACGAAGAGCTCCTGACAGAGGGTACTGGCACATCTTTTCCATTACCAAATATTTGACAATATATATATATATATATATATATATATATATATATATATATATATATATATATATATATATATATGTGTGTGTGTGTGTGTGTGTGTATGTGTGTGTGTGTGTGTGTATGTGTGTGTGTTTATATGTGTTATACAGACACTGCCATAATTATCGTTGCTGGCAACAGATGTAACAACAGTAATATTCGTAAGCTCTTGGGAAAGGAAGAAAAGGTATATATGAGCAGGTAGGCAATGTTTCTCCCCCACTTTACTTCCAGTACGTTACGCTCGCCTGTCATGCATTCTATTCTTAACAAGGGTACCCCTGAGATCCCCCGCACCTCCCCTTCTCACCCCCCACCTCCTTTTTTTTCTTTTAAACTTCGCGTACACCTTATGCCATACGAGAAGAGTCACCTTCTATTCCGCTCTCAGTTTCGCTAGAGACATGTAATAAATTAATGGGCTTTAACATAAAACCCAGCACAAACCCAAGTCTTGTTTTCTTCAGTTTTATATAATAACAATATCATCCACAGAACACTACAGTACACACAAGAAACAATAATTGAAAATTTTGAGACTCTCTCTCTCTCTCTCTCTCTCTCTCTCTCTCTCTCTCTCTCTCTCTCTTCATGAAATTACGTGAAAGGAGGGAGAAAAAAAAATACGAAAAAATGTCGAGAGAATTTCCCTACCGCGTACCTGCAGGGGCTAAATTCCTCGAAACCAGGAGCCGAGGGAGAAAATTGAGTGGGGGAAGGGGAGAGGGCGAAGGAAGGGGGTGGGTTGAGGAGAACTGCAGTGTGTAAAGATTAATCAAACTGCCCCAGGATATGTACTCATAGCATTTACACAGATAAAACAACCTTATTCTCCTGAAGACATGGAGAGAGAGAGAGAGAGAGAGAGAGAGAGAGAGAGAGAGAGAGAGAGAGAGAGAGAGAGAGAGAGAGAGATTTAATTTTAATACAAGGATGTGCTGAAGAAAAACCAATGTAGGAGGTAACTTGATCTTTAGATAACGAACAAAATAAAAATAATAAATAAATTCGAGGAAACCAAGAACTCAAAGCACTGACTCTCTCTCTCTCTCTCTCCCTCTCTCTCTCTCTCTCTCTCTCTCTCTCTCTCTCTCTCTCTCTCTCTCTCTCTCTCTCTCGTCCTTTAACCCTCTCAGCAACTTCATTTAATCAAATGGAACGACATTTCTCCACCACTTCATTCCTGATCGCTCTTTATTTCCCCTTCGAAATCAATCTCATCCATTTCCCAAATCCCTTTAATTACGTTCTTTCTTTTATTATAGAGTAAATATATATTCCTAAAAAGGCTAATGACATGAATCAATATAACTGTCATTCGTCAGTATTTATAAGTTGAACAGGTATAATTACAAAATTATCTCTCCCTCTTCAATCTCTCTCTGAACAATAACAGTTTCAGAGTGCGTACTGTGCGTGAGATACAGGTACAATAGAGAAGAATATTTGGAAATACAGTATATTACCATGGCTGAAAATTATATAAAATTTTGTTTAAAACCTTTAACCTGATATGCTGTAGAATACCAGACGTCAATAACACCCGCAGCGAAATCATGCAGATATCCTTAAATTCCCACCATCATCACAACTTTATTTAAAAATGCAGTAGATTACCATGGCTGAAAATTATACAATTTTCTTTTTTAATCTTTAACCTGATATGCTATAGAATACCAAACGTAAATAACACCGGCAGTGAAATCATGGAGATATCCTTAACTTTCCACCACTATCACTACTTTTTTTTTTAAAATACCGTAGATTACCATGGCTGAAAATTATACAAAATTTTGTTTATAATCTTTAACCTGATATGCTATAGAATACCAAACCTCAATAACAAGGGCAGTGAAATCATGCAAATGTCCTTAACTTTCCACCACTATCACTACTTTATTTAAATATACAGTAGATTACCATGGCTGAAAATTATACAAAATTTTGTTTAAAATCTTTAACCTGATAGGTTATAGACCACCAAACGTAAGTAACACTGGCAGTGAAATCAAGCAAATATCATTAACTTTCCACCATCATCAATGCTTTATTTAAAAAAAAAACGGCAATGGGTCTGAAATAACAAAAGAAAGCAATTTAGAATTTCGCAAGGGTGCCCCCTCATGATTTCGACGGAAAGTGGTGATTTGAGAAAACAACAAAAAGGGTCACACGAAGACCGAGGGGCGTGAAAGTGTCATGGGAGACTTAAAGTGCAGAAAGGTGGTGTAGACAAAGGCTGAGAACCTGAAGACAACAAATGGGAGATGAAAGGTCGACCGAGCAGAGCCACTAAGGACGGCAGAAGAGAAGATGAATGTGAGTGCCACTTGGATAGAGAAGGAGTTGCTGGGTGGAAGAAAAGGTTTACTCTGTGCCCTATTATCAACCTAGGTCCAAGGACGGCTCCCTAAGGGGCGTAATGAAGAAGAGGGGGAAGAGGAGCAGGAGGAAGAAGGAAAACAAATTGAAGATGAAGGTACAGGGCACGAGGGGCTGAGGAATAGGGTGGAGGCCTGAGTGAATTGGTGGCGTGTAAGGCCGAGAGGGTGGAGGATGTGCCATGGGTGTGGCACTGAAGAAGGGGTCATCTGAGGGCGGCGTCCGACAAGGTAAATGTCACGCTTTAAGACCCTTTCAGAATTTTCTCCAGTCTTCGTGAAAGTAAGCACATGGTTGATTCGCTTACAAAAAAATCTTGAGGTGCAAGTAACTTTGGCATCTAGTGTAAATTATAAGCGAGAGAGAGCTTTCAGCATCTCGAAAATAACATAAAATGCGGTATGGAGAGAGAGAGAGAGAGAGAGAGAGAGAGAGAGAGAGAGAGAGAGAGAAAATCTTACGAATATCTTATGAACGGTTTCACCCCTGTGGGTGAGGATTACCTGGTCGAGGCCCACGCACTATGATAATATACTGAACATTTTGACGGAGAAAGAAACATTGACGTCTGGTGTGTTATCTCTATTCTTGACTCTTTCCCCTAGCTGCTACCCACAAGGGTCGACTAACAACTAAATAATAATTCACTACGTAGGTCAACGGAGGCTTCCTTTTTATTTTTATGAAAAGCGCCCAATTCGTTCCTTCTCGTCCAGTGAGAGTCGAACACGGGTCTCTCAGATAACACGCGAGTGTGTATGAGAGAGAGAGAGAGAGAGAGAGAGAGAGAGAGAGAGAGAGAGAGAGAGAGAGAGAAATCCCTGGAATCCGGTATAAGCCAAAATATATTGCAATACCAGAGAAAAATACTTTGCAAATACATGGTCACATATTCAACATTTTCTAACCGGCTTAACCACGGTCTGCAGTAAAAAAAAAAAAAAAAAGTGTAAGTAGTAAGCGCAGAGAGGTGCGCAGAGAAACGACGCGCACTCACACACACACACACACACGAGTAATATCTCTCGAGAATGCAAGGGAAAAGTGGACAAAAAGGCAGCTAAGATAAGATGGCCGTGGAATGGGGAAACAACGCTTTGAGATCTGGATTTAAAGGGGACCGACTAACTAACGCTGAAGGTGTGCGTGTGTGACAGCCACGCAGAGATTGGAGAAACCGTCCAATACGCAGAGGCATATAAAACGCTCTTCTCCTGTACTCGGCTGAGATGAAATAATACAGGAATGGAAGTGGGTGAGAGAGAGAGAGAGAGAGAGAGAGAGAGAGAGAGAGAGAGAGAGAGAGAGAGAGAGAGAGAGAGAGTATATATACATATATATATATATATATATATATATATATATATATATATATATACAGTATATGTGTGTGTGTATGTATATATCTATACAATATATATATTTGTATATGAGAGGAACATTCACAATAATATGTAATGTCTATTAAATTATATATATTTAGTAAGCTTTTGCTACCTGCTAGCTTTATCAAACTAGCGGTGGCTGGCGAAAGTTTACTAATTATATAATTTTCTAGGAATCTCATATATATATATTTATATATATATATATATATATATATATATATATATATATATATATATATATATATACATACATACATACATACATACACACACACATATATATATACATATATATAATATATATATGTATGTACAATATTATAGAATCTGCTGGTTACATCCACGCACACCAATGCATGTTTAATGACAGCAACGAACTATTAATCTCTTTATTCCTTTCGGATACGATTTCCATAAATAGCCTTGAATATTAAATGGGTAGTTTAAGTTCTCATTTCCTGGGTAGGATTCGAACCCAAAAACTAGGCAGAAAAGCTAATGGTACCACCAACCAATTACGATAGAACGTAGGCATGTCTGTCAAATTTAGGCACATTTTGCCAGAGCTAAAATAAACTCATCGTCTCCATTGTGGCATAATGTTAAGTGTTTTTTCTTATTAGGTAGAAACATATAATTATGATCTACTATTCACATTCATATACATATGTATATATGTATATATATATACTGTATATATATATATATAATTATATATACATATATACATACAAACATACATACATACAAAAATACATATATGAATGTATATGCATATATATGTATATATATACATTCACATATATGTATAATATATCTTACACAATATAAAATTGAAACATCTCTTAACACCCTTAACAAATCTATTCTAAACCAATTAAACTGTTGCTTAATGGAAAAAAATATTTAAGGATCTAAATTTTTTAAAGTTAATTTCTCTGACCTGTCAAATTTGTTACATTTTAATTTAGAATTCTTGTATTTTCAATAAAATTTTTGGCTCTACACGCCAATATATTGAAGCGCAGTTCCACTCGAAGTCTGTTGTGGTTTAATTGCTTAAACACCTGAGAACTTGAAAATAAATATAGAGGCAGCATTACAGCAGTGTTTGTCTGGCGCCTTTAAGCTCCAGCCTTGAAGATAGCATGACGTGCTAGAAATTGTAGAGGTGTTTCTTGAGAGTCACATGACAAATTTGCATTAGCTTTTAATGCAGACAAAAACACTGTGCCATGAAAGTAGATACACACTCTCTCTCTCTCTCTCTCTTCTCTCTCTCTCTCTCTCTCTCTCTCTATATATATATATA
Organism: Macrobrachium rosenbergii; assembly: GCF_040412425.1. Classification (NCBI taxonomy): domain Eukaryota; kingdom Metazoa; phylum Arthropoda; class Malacostraca; order Decapoda; family Palaemonidae; genus Macrobrachium; species Macrobrachium rosenbergii. The sequence goes on from NC_089747.1 coordinate 23,541,323, forward strand.
TATATATATATATATATATATATATATATATATATATATATATATATATGCTGAAAATTGTAGAGGTGTTTCTTGACAATCACATGTCCCAAACTTGCATATTATCTTTTAATGAAAATGAAAAAATTGTGAAATAAAAAGCAGATATATATATATATATATATATATATATATATATATATATATATATATATATATATATATATATATATATATATATCGGAGAGGAAAAAAATTTTATCAGCAGTATTCAAAATGAACTTTTGGTTCTTGCCTCTTATTTAACCCATTCCCTCTACCTTAGTCAAATACATTTATATTCAACTAATTGACAGTCATATATTCTGACATGGCCCCTGTTCTGACCATTTCCACAATCATTATAAAGGGGGAGGGGGTTTAAACAAACGGTTACGAAATAGGGAAAATGAAACCAATTTGAGCCTTTCCGAAAGTATTCATTCTGAATACTTTATTCAAGCCTCTTTCAATATTCCACGTGCACTATTTTTGCCAGTCTTGAATTTGGTTTCTTGGAGAAGTACTTCTGATGACCTTTAGGTGACAAGTAATAACATCATGAGCTGAAGGTGTAAGTAATAGCATCAGCTGCCCAGCAAACTAGAGGAAGGTATTTGATTAGAAATGAGCTAAAGAAATAACGCGCTTTGGGCCCTGGTTTTTGGAGCCCAAGAGAACTTTTGTTATCTTGACTATTACATTCTATTCCTCGACCTACCTTCCTATAACGCTTCATACAAATCAGATTTGTATCTGGATTAGCATCGTGAATCCAATTAGAATCCATACCCCGATTATATCAACGATTTAACGAAACAGTCCATGTACCACGATAGCCCTTTCCAAAAGATGTTCAGCAGAGTCTACAGGATGTCTTAATCTGCATCCTGAATAACAAAACTGAAATGAATGATCCTTACCTACCAAAGGGGACTTGTGCATCTTTTATAGATGTTATGAATTGCTGTACCTCTCTACTGTGAAAAAAAATTCTATATCTCATACTCAGAGAAAATCTGACAGCCTCGCCTCATCTCTAATGAAGAAATTCCAGACTCATGGCAATAAGGATTTTAAAAACTTCTACAAGTCCAGCATTCCTCCTTCGTTCCATCCCGCTGCTTTTAAAATGAAAATACATCCAGATGAACCTATAGCTTGCATTTCAAGCAGATAATCATCTTGATTATTTAGTAGCTTTATTTTCTATGGGAAATAATTCCTTGTGAATCTATAGCCCGCTTTTCAAGTGGAAATACAACTGATGTATCTATAGCTTACATTTCTTGGGAAAACATCTTGATAGATTTATAACTTGTTTTTTCAAGGAAAATACATCCTGATGGATCTTTAGCTTGCTTTTCAAGTGAAAATATATCCTGATATACCTATAGCTTGCTTTTCAAGTAAACATATCTGATGGACCTACAACTTGCTTATCAAGTGGAAATACATCCGGATATATCTACAGCTTGCTTTTCAAAGCAAAATGCATCGTGATCGTTCTACAGCTTGCTTTGCAAGCGCAATTACATCTAGGTGGATACACAGATACTTCTGCAACATATATTACTATCACTACCATCAGTATTATCATCGTTGTTGTGACTGTTATTGTTATTATATCATTACAATAGGTTTCTGTATAATTACAATTTCAGAGAAAATGAATCTTGAAAAACCTCTTGCTCAAAAAGTAAAAATAGTTTAATCTATGCTCTCCTAAGAGGGCTTAAAACTGCCTGGTCGCCTGCATTCCTTGACAAAAGCTCGAAACGTCTTCTGTATTTGCTCATGTCCACACTGACGATGATACAAAATACAGTGCTAAATACTAAAATGATATATTTGATTGCACTCATCACAGCACTTTATTTTGGAATGAAACAAATACGTTGGATAATTGAATGTTCTGACCGTATGTTTATCAATTTCACTTTTGTACTGTAAGTAGTTACACCATACATACATATATATATATATATATATATATATATATATATATATATATATATATATATATATATATATATATATATATATATATATATATTTACTGTATATATATATATATATATATATATATATATATATATATATACATACATATATATATATGTAACTATATACTGTACATATATATATGTATAAAAGTTAAATATACCTTAATTTAACCAGACCACTGAGCTGATTAACAGCTCTCCTAGAGAGGGCTGGCCCGAAGGATTAGATTTATTTTACGTGGCTAAGAACAACTGGTTACCTAGCAACGGGACCTACAGTTTATTGTGGAATCCAAACCACATTATAGCGAGAAATGAATTTCTATCACCAGAAATAAATTCCTCTTATTCTTCATTGGCCGGTCGGAGATTCGAACTCGCGGCCAGCAGAGTGCTAGCTGAGAAAGGAACCCACCCTCCCAATGAGGAACTTATATATGTATATATATATATATATATACATACACATATATATACTGTATATATACGTACAGACGTTTACAAACAACCTTGTTTTCTACCGTAAAGGCAAGGGCTGGTAATCTTGATCCCGAGTGCCAAACCAGAGCCCGAGATCAGAGCCCCACCAGCCTCCCCATGACTACTTTCCACAGTTAACCCCATTCCGCTTAATGTATTCCGTCTAAATTCCCATTTCTTTCAACGTAACGTCGCGCCTTTGTACACGGAGATAATTCGTGATGTACGGCCGAGACGTGAAACACAGTTTTCACGGCGCTCAGAGAAAGTGCCTGGACGAGAGAAAGAAAAAGAGGAAAAAAAAAGGAGGGGAATAAAAGACTAAAAGCGAGCTGGTCAGGAGGGCAAAGTCGTGCCCGCTCACCGCCGCCTTCGGACCTCTCCCTCCCTCCCCCCCTTCTCTTGGGCGGAGTTGATGAAGAAGACGAGGAAGGGATGGCATGAGGAGATACCATGGACGAATAAATGGTGAGGTAGAGAGGAAGAGAAAAGCTGAATGTCAGATGCTCAGAGCTAATGTATGACTAGCAGGTCTTGTGAGGTATGATGGTTTGAACGAGTTGTTCTTCAATTAAGCTGACTGCTCACCCACAATTTGGGATCAGATAAAAGAAATGATATATTCAAAAACCGAAGAAACGGGGCAAAGAAATCTATTAGTATTATAATATATATGTGTATATTATATATACATACATATAAAGAAGGGAAAAGCTTAATCCTATTATTTTAAAATAGTTTTGGTCAAGTGAAGAAGGGGAAGAGTGAAACAGAGAAAATGCTTATTTGATGGGAGGGAGGCGGAGTTAGAATGGAAGGGTTGTAATACTCATGAAATATAGGGGTGGATGTAAGCGGTACACGTATGTACGGAAGGAGCATCGACGTGCTGTTGATTTGCTTTTTCGTTTATGTATATGATGCGACTGATGTTGAGGAAGTTTCTGAATTAAGTTCATCCTTAATTAAACCCTGACCGTTTCTCTCTCTCTCTCTCTCTCTCTCTCTCTCTCTCTCTCTCTCTCTCTCTATATATATATATATATATATATATATATATATATATACTGTATATATATATTTAATATATATATATACTGTATATATACATATATACATATACATATATATATATATATATATATATATATATATATATATATATATAAACTTTGACTAGTTTCTCTCTCTTTCTATACATGCATACATTTATTATATTATATTATATATATATATATATATATATATATATATATATTATATATATATATATATATATATATATATATATATATATATATATATATATATATATATGTATGTATATGTGGGTGTGTGTATAATACACCTCTACCGGAGGGAAGGTCGTATATTTAAAACAATTCAAGATTTAACTGACCGAAAAATTAATGAACGTTTTCCTGGTGGTTAGGTCTCCATTAAAAAAATCCGCTTTTACAATGAATTAAACATGAATGTAAGATTAAAGAGTCTCACGCTCTTTGAAATCCAACCCTGCGTCATTTCTTTTTATTTGCATACAAACAGCTCACACTTTCTTATAACCTAGTTTAAAATGTTAAGCTGGGAAAAAGTTTACGCCAACATACACACACGTTCATAAAGCTGCACTTTCATGAGTACGCTTATGAGAAACCTCCTTTTAACAGAGAAAGTCTCGTGCTTTACGGAACTGGTGTGAATTTCGAAAGCGAATGAAGAAAGAATGTTGATAGAAGCTGCTGAGATGAACAGTTTAATGTGTACAGTAGTGTATACTGAAATGGAGAGAAATGTGGAGATACAGTGCAGATTTGGTAAACGGGTTAACTCTGAGTGGAAAGATGGATGAGTGTTTCCATGGGGACTGTTCACTTCCTTTGGGATCAGGGTCTACTATTTTTTCCTCAATACTTTCTCCTCCCTTTTCTTCAGCTTTATCTTTAGCCCTAGGCTGGGCGAGAGAACTTAGCCAATTCATTAACCGTCTCTTTCAATAAATATATAATGAGTTCATCTCTACACAGGCGTTTCATAATTTTCATAGCACCGAAAGAATAAGCAACATGATATTCTACCCAGTCTTTGAAGACCCATTTTTCAGCCTTATACAGGTGCACAGAACAGGCAGCTGAACCAACTAAACAAAATATTTTGTGAGAAGACAGGACGCATATCTCCATCCAAGTAAATGGCAAAAGATGGGGTTTCTGGAAAGAACATACTCACTGATAATGCTCCTTTCATAATCTAACTGCCGAATTGAGGATGAAAACACCATTCAAAAACTTACACCTACTTCGGAGCCTACTAAGCCAGCATCACATCCCTCTCGCCAAATGTCCATATACACTGGTATTCCTTTACATCTTTCACGATTCCTAGATATATGGCCCATAATATGTGATCCTTCTACTACAACTGCAATCCAGAACTTGAACTTATAACTATGACACTAAGAGAAATATATAAAAAATATGCAAAAATAAGAAAAGCATCGAATACAAAATATTAAATTTTAACCAAGCATTCCAGTTCCCTTTAAAAATATGACGATGACATGACTATCACTATTAATCCGAACAATAAACGCCACAACTTATCACAATACCTACGACAATGTACTAGAATGCGTTTTAATATCAGCAATCAATCTGTCGCAGTTTGCACACTCCGGCCCCCCAATTCATTCTCAAATAAATTGGTAGATTAAACGTGGACGCCCAATCCAAAGCTTTGTTATCCCCTTTGGCCCAGGAAAGTCAAAGCTATATTTCCATACATGGCGGCTTTCATATGGAAGCTGAAACCTAACAAATATCTCATGCTCGCCTTTGGTGTAGGGAGGCATTTTTGGCCTAAAAATCAACAATGTCAAAGTAGGGATCCTTCAGAACGAAACATGAAGACCAAGAGACAAGAACTACTTTACTGCTAAAATAGCACATATTAAGTATACATCCCTAGGGTCCAGCACTTAAAATCTTTTAAAAATTTCATTACATGGTTATTCAGTTTTATTTCTCTACTAAAGACACCGTTGGGAGCTGATCCCCTTACTTCCCGGGCCATTATTCACCAAGTGGGTGGTAGCAACATAGTGTGGCGTATGTGTATGCTACACATTCATGATGTAACTAAGAGTATTTCAAGAATACACTCTTCCCCATCCTAACTGTATCAGCAGGCAAACCAGACTGAACTGCTGAATGCAACGCACAGATCCACCATCCCTGGAATTCATACGATTATATCATTGTTAAAAACAATTTCCCTTAGAGACATCATTACGAAAATTCATATCAATAGCACACAAGTCAAAACATTTTTGGGTGGTTCAGGATCCAGCCGCAGCTATCGCTTTGAGACTCGACCTTTAATCTTGACTGACGATACCTCTCCCTACTTACTTGCACTTAGTTTTATTTAAGGAAAAAATATCTATGTTCCCTACACGTGATAGCAAAATTAGGTACGAATTTGGACAGCAACTAGTAAGAAAAACACGTATTGCTTACAGTGTACCACCTGAGACACAGCGTTAGCACTAAACCCCTACGGGGACACTTTTTGAGTGTATCAGAACTCCCTTATGAAAAAAGACTCGATAAAAATTCTCGTTCTACATTTCAACTCTTTTCTGTGATACCTTAACTCCACGATTTCTGCATAGGGAGTGTATATTTATGCATGTCTGTAATGTGTGTGTGTATGTATGTATACATACATCATATATATATTTATATATATAATATATACATATATACATACATACATATATATATATGTATATATATATATATATATATATATATATATATATATATATATATATATATATAGAGAGAGAGAGAGAGAGAGAGAGAGAGAGAGAGAGAGAGAGAGAGAGAGAGAGAGAAGAGTTAAATCTAATCCACCTCCTCCAAATGAGGACAAAAATCATTAATATAAATGAGGGTAGTTCCACGAAGCAGATCAATTAAACCACCTCCATACAATTATTCTGACAAGCCTTCAAAATGTGATTGAATTTTATTCACAAACTCTCAACGTAGCGACAACCAGAATGCTTCCACCTGTACATCATCGGTGTGGAAATGAGAACAGTTCAACTATTAGTTCTCTAACGGTAGAAGATCAGAGCTCATTGACAATCATGGGCAAAAGATCAGCTGCTCTATTCCCCAGTTGCTAGTACAAAACAGGATGAAAAACAACGGTGCAAGAGAGTAAACTACCAATGTGGGGTTCAATGATGGTCTCCGTCGCAGGGTATAAATATAGACGTAAATAAGATTGGTTCTCGACTGCTCGAAATTGACGTGGAAATAAGTAAGGAATGCTTCCAGGTGATCAATCTTCAATCTTTGAGTTAGTAAGACGGATTTTCTCGTAAACCATCATTATAGTGATAAACAGGACTGGGTTCACCGTTGCAAAACCAAGAGCAGAACATACGTCAATAGCGAGGGTTCTCAATTATAAGTCCTAAACCTGGAGATTACTAAGAATAATAGCCAGTTGTACATTTCTGACGGCACTGAGCGGTTTCTGTTGCAAACGCTCAACCTGTAGGTAAATGAGACGGGTTTCGTCAGCTAATCAACAAGCTGGAGATTGGAAGTTTAAAATGAGAATGTGTTTTCTAGTTCATCAATATGCCGATGACCTATTACGATTCTCGGCTATGAATCTTCATTGAGAATATGATTAACAAAACTCATACTTTCATGGTAACATGGTAATGACGAAAGTTAAAGCCTATTAAAAATAAAAACCAGGATGGTGACTGAAGATGCTTCTCGATGATATATGATATTTATATTTCAAACCCTTAACAAGTTTATCAATTAGAAAGTTGTAAAAATGCTTGAAATCTTCTCCACATCTCTTAAAGTTATCCCTCCACTTTGATACTCAGTCTCGAGTGAACAAATACCGACTAACATCCTTGGCGATTAAGATGACAGATTTTGAGAAATTCTTGCGAAACGCTCCACTAGTAGCTCTTTTTTATGACAACACTCAGCAATTAGAGTACGCTTTGCCTGTCGTAACTTAAATACAGCACAGTCGCAGCTTTCCCGCGGGTATACACAGCTAACGAACGTACTCCAATTTAGAAAGAGAAGTAAAATACGACTAATTCGCAAAAATTAATGGGACGTGGTCCAGCGATTCCGTGCGAAAACTCGCGAATTCCCTGACATCTCAATTAAGTCCAGAAGACTTTACAGTATACCAGCACCTATCACTTATAAATCTCTGCTTTTTCATCCGATCTCCCTGCAAGATATGGACGATATAGGCCGTAATTAACACCTGACAGTAAGCGACTGCGTTTCTCTGCTAAGTTTGGGTTTACAGCAATGTATCATTTGTATGTAGTCAATGAAATGGTGCCAAAACCTATTTTACCTTTAGGAAATAAATAAAGGTAAATAACTTTTGCTAGGTTATACAAATACAACTATCTTACGCCGTTAATAGCCACTGAAGCGTTGCAGCGTAACATGAAAGATAACCCAATTTAAAACTGCCAAAACCATTTTAACTTTGCTCATGACTGGTATTTATACTACGGAAAAATAAACCCACGTTTCAGTCTTCCCTCCCCCACTTTTTTTTTGTGTGAATATTATTCATCCTGTGATCCTAGAAAAATGGAAATCCCCACTTGCAAAAGAACTTGGCTTGAGGTACAATGTCGGAAATTTTTTCGAGAGCAATCAACTGAGTGGCTTTTTGGGGGTGTAAGTACTACAGTGACGTAAATGGAGAATTGAAACTTTCCTTTCCATTGATGACTATTGCATTTCCAACTTAGAAACTTCGTCTTCGATATTCATACGTATTATGCAAGGCCAGAGTTCAGCACAGAGTATGAATAAGTTATAACAACGTCACACTGGGTGCACATTTGAAATATGAATCAGTTCTTGTTCAATTTCACAACGTATGACAAAATTTGGGTTGGCTGGGTTAGTATACGATATGTAACCCTTATCCATAAGCATATCTCTCTCTCCCTCTCTAGCTTTCTCTTTCTCTCTCAAACGACAACCACAGCACAGTGTCATCTTAGATGATCATGACATGTCTTATTAGTTATCAACAGCATGTGCACGCTGTGGGAGTTCATCAAACACGCACAGGATATTGTTCGCCAAACGGCCTCCCTTCTTACAAACTGCAAATAAAAAAAAAAAACTAACAGGGAATGCTACGTGTTTTCAAGAAGAAGGCAAACAGCTTGCACGACCTTTCATACCACGCCACATGTAACGTACAGCGTAGTCATGAATTCTGTAAGATACTTTCGCATTCAAATATCTAAGTAATATTAGTTCGTAATCTTCCACCTCGTGCTTTAAAATTAGGCTTTGGCTATATTTCCTAATCTATCTTATACTTTCAAATTAGATTTTAGCTCTGTTTCATAATCTAATTTATGCTTTCAAATTAGACTTTAGCTCTATTTCCTTGTCTTCCACCTCACGCTTTCAAATTAGGCTTTAGTTCTATTTCCTTGTCTTCCACCTCATACTTTCAACTTAGGCTTTAGTTCTATTTTTTCATTGTCTTCCACCTCATACTTTCAAATTAGACTTTGGCTCTATTTCCTTGTCTTTCACCTCATACTTTCAAATTAGACTTTAGCTCTATTTCCTTGTCTTCCATCTCATACTTTCAAATTAGACTTTAGCTCTATTTCCTTGTCTTCCACCTCATACTTTCAAATTAGACTTTAGCTCTATTTCTTTGTCTTCCACCTCATACTTTCAAATTAGACTTTAGCTCTATTTCTTTGTCTTCCACCTCATACTTTCAAATTAGACTTTAGCTCTATTCCCACTGCAACAAAAACTACACAAAAACCCGACTAAAAATTCTCGGGCTTCACTCTTTGCCCTCATTTCCTAACTTGCACAATAACCTTTGCTTGTGTGTATCAACCATCGCAAATGAACCTGTGCCCGTCTCCAAAAAGGGAGTTGCAACAATTTCATGGCTCCCTTTTAGACGGAACAAGATGAGACGCAGCTACTGGTCAGTCCAACGATCCTAACACAAGACGCCATTCAAACTCGATCTGGCACATCGAATCCAATTCCGAAGTCAGAACCGACATGACTTTCAATGACTAGTTCAAATAATGGCCGAACCCGTTGGGGGGAGGAGGAGGAGGAGGAGGAGGCTCCACAAAGATATTGGAAAACGGATTTTTGAGCACTTGGCTTCCAGACTATTCAATAAGATGTCCCAGGAAGTAAAAAAAGATGTGAAAAGTTGTGGAGATATTCAGTGAGAATTTAAAGATCTATTCAGTTGTAGTAAATATGACATCTAAAAGCTAACTGTTCATGCAAACCCTAATTTGAACTTATAAAATTAAAGGGGGTGGCCTGAATAAGGACCAGTAAGATACCTTTAGAAATTAATTAGGATAATGAAGATGATGATGATGATATGATGTTAATGACCAGTCCCCCAAATGGGGAGGGTAAAACCATTCTGTAAACCAGCCCCCTATCCATCTTTAGTTCTGACCCAGTAACTACTTTGTAATAGTTATTTATTATTACCCAAAAATTGAGATAAATGACAAGAACTTCCAAAGTTCTGCACATTCTCGATAGAACTCTCTTAAATGAACAATTACCTCCGCTTTACAAGAAGCCATACAAAATTCTCTTCCCTATGATAATCATCTCATTAACGATAATTGTTCAAAGGTAAAGTCTACAGATAAACCACTTTTCCCGGAAGTATTCATAAACGAGCTTCAGGGTTCCAGGTAATTTCGAGCATTATTCATAACATCGTCGAAAAATCGCTGGAATTATGGCAGGGGAGGAAAGTGATCCAGTTTTGTGAATGAAGCAAACAATATTATCTCCAGCATACGACGAAAACATTGTAGGCTGTTAGTGCATGAGTAATAAGGGCCAAATATGGCGGGTCAATCAGCTGTGCCGATGAAAGTGTGGAGAAAGTTTTAAAAAAAAGTGGGTCGTTCCTATTTACATCAGCATTTTGCTAATAGCATTCTGGCCCTCCAGTGCACAAAATTCTACGTAGAGCAATCTAGTGCACAAAGATGCATGGTAAGAAAGTGAAAATTCCAGTTCAATTCATCAAACTTCACAGCATCTGAGAAGGATTCAGTTCCTAGTATTTAAAGATGAACAAGCATTCAAACCTTTATGGATCTAAAAGGGTTCAAATGCAAATATACGCGCGCACGCACACAAGCAGGCTCATATCTATATCTATCTATCTATCTATATAATATATATAAACACATATATACATATACAAGCATATATACATATATATACAATATATATATATATATATATACATATATATATATATATATATATATATATATATATATATATATATATATATATATGTATATATATATATATATATCTAACAGAAGGAGCCACTCGCCTGTAGAGGGAGACAGTTTGGTCCCTGAAATATAGCAATAACTTTCTCTGTTTTGTTTTTTATGGGCTCCATCAATTAGATGGATTTGTTTTAACTCAAAATATTTCTTAGTTATATATATATATATATATATATATATATATATATATATATATATATATATATATATATATATATATATATATATATATATATATATATATATATATATATATATATATATATATATATATATATATATATATATATATATCAGAAACAAAAACCACAAGAAAACAACACCGCAAAATGAGTTAGGTCATATCAGTTTCAGAACCGGAATTCATTCCCATTACAAGTTTCCCCAGATGGTTTCCATCCGTGCCCAATTTCTTACTCTTATAGTATTTAATTTATTTAATTTAATCTATCCAACACAAAATCTCTCAGCGACCGCAAATTACAGCAAATTAAAAAACGGCGATAACAGTGAAGGACATTCTCAAAATTTTACATTCCCTAAATCACACAAATAAGTTCACTGAAAAATGAGAAATGCGAAACATCGTTACACCCAACCGACAATCTTCGCAGATACAAAACACACTGTTGGATAGATAGAATATAGGATTTAGGCCAAAGGCCAAGGAATGGGACCTATGAGATCATTCAGAGCTGAAACGGAAATTGACAGTAAGAAGGTCTGACAGGTGTAACAGGAGGAAAACCTCACAGTTGCACTATGAAACAATTGTTATGAGAGGGTGGAAAGTAAGATGGAAGGAAGGGAATATTAACAGCGGTACAGTAAAAGGAATGAAAGAGATTGCAGCTAGGGGCCGAAGGGACGCTGCAAAAACCCTTAAGTAAAGCCTACAGTACACCACGTGAGGTGCACTGACGGCACTAACGGGAAACACACTGTCGGAAATAATCACAGACTTCATTAATACAAAATTCCGAAACCAAAATCTATCTCCGAAAGCCAATTCAAATGATACCAGACGTACCCAACGATTAAATTAGACGCAAGTAAATACAAACATATTTTCAAATCTTCAGTTTCGCATAAACAATTCACAGTCATTCTTAATAAAAACTCAGTCGATAAAAAAAATAATATAACAAAATTTCTTACGAACATTACATTGAGAACTGATAATTCCAAAGCATTCCAAACAAATCCAATCACATTTTCAAAACGTCTTTTAAGTAGAAAAAAAGATACGCCAATACTCACAAAATCTTACAGATACAATAGCGCACGAACACACTCCTACACATGCGCAGTCACTGACAACCGAGACAAAATATAACAATGAAAGCAATTATTCGTTCTACAAACAAAACGTAGAAAAATCCAACAAAATCAACCTAATCGCACCAACTTGCGTTTATTATCACAAAAGAAGTCTCATATTATCAAAAATCCAAATTCTACATGAACCGTGCACATTACCACTAACGCAAACAATCCCAGGCACGTACACCAAAAACTAAACAAACAACCCAAGATACATCCACTCACAATCCCTAGACAACCTAGACACGAACTCCCAGTTTCAGATGATGAAACCGACATCACGAACACTTGCTTTTAAACGATTCCAGATTGAATCCTTTTCACCCCAAGTAAATAGAGGAGTGTTCAAACGGTGAATACGTCCACCGGGCATTTCTTCCACAAGGAAGTGGCGGAGCGCACGCCCAGACGAATCAGGTTATGGCGTTAAAAATACATTGTTCTCTCGTGATTCCGATCAAACGCGGCGGCCTGAGCAAATCTTACGTAAACGACCAATCTTTTTGGGAGGTCGGCAGGAAAAGGAAATACATTGCACGAGATCATGCAATGGCCAGAGAGAGAGAGAGAGAGAGAGAGAGAGAGGAACTTTCTCTCGCACACGCCGAGGAACCCGCAGGTTCTAGACACATCCCTCCCTGGCCCATCCATACATCTCATCCTCTTAATTCCAGCCATTTGGCCTATTCAACTAGAGGCACCTGCATCCTTTGCCTTCTCTCAGACGTGCTTGCGCCTCTGACGTCAATCTCCTCGGATGACTTCCTTTGTTTGAGAAGACTGACGACAATCATTCCTCGGGGACCTTAGCCTGACGACCTGAAGCTGCTGAACACTACAGCATAAAGCAGGAGGGGAAGACGTTTTAAGAAGATTATGTTGCAGTTATCGTTGCAATAATAATAATAATAATAATAATAATAATAATAATAATAATAATAATAATAATAATGACATGTTATAGAACTATGCGCACAAAAGTGACGTAAATTTTAAATAAATAACTTCACAAGATAGATTTTATTACTGTCTCTAAAGATTTCAAGTGAAAAAAAATGTAAGCTATCGATGTTGAAAAAAAAAACTATCCTTGGCATATGTAAACTGTTGCCATTTATACAATAAGAGCAAATTGTAACGCAGTACATTAACATAAAAATATATATTTAATACCATATATTCATTCTATTCCACAAACTACTAACAATAACAATATTAACAACAATTAAAATGATACCAGATCAGTGATTATTTTATTATTAATAAAATAATGATACAACAGATAACAAAAGAAGAAATGGAAGAAATTCTAATGGAACAGTCTCTGAATACATGCAAATAAACTTGCTTATCTTGTACTGTCCGCAGAGTCCTATAATCGTTGTGCACTGGAGATAGTTGGACTACCAAGGCCACAATCTGAGAAGAAGACTCCCTTGAACCTCCTCCTATCTTTGAAATACCTCACAGACCGATTTAAAGGTCCTCTGGCATTGCAGCCCTTTGTGAGGAGAAGGCACGAGACCTGAAGCCACTCTTACAAAGCCACGTAGGTTTCAAGAATCAGTAGATTTATTAAATTTACTAAAGACGTGCAAAACGAAGGCTGTGACAAGGCCGTGAAAACTGCGTAACATACCATACTCTACAGAAACGTAATTATCTTTGAAACGCTGCATGCGAACCGAGCGCCGAAAACTGATAAAAAAATCAACGGCAACAAACTTGTATAAGATGAAAATCTTATCAGAAGCAAGCGCCTAAACAGGAAAGACAGCGAGCATGCCGTCACACGAGCGATTAACATCAGATGTCTAAGACTCTTTTTATGAATGGACAGGAAGGAAGACAAATCCCGAACGCTTATGCTCAGTCTTGAGCCAAAATGGGGAGCAATAACTGATTCTGCCACTTCGGCATGAGAAAGCACCCCCTGGCACTCTGGCCCATAACCGGAAGACGCAGAACATGATATTATGCAAATTTCTTCCCAGATTTCTTCTAAAGCTAAAGTAGGTCATTTGTATTTGCTACCTTCTTCATTTTCATAAATAAAAGATCAACGTATTTAGAATATTTCTGAATTAAAAGACAGAATATGGCACAAGTTTATTGATAATAACGCTACACGAGAGATTTATCGAGAACTAACGTCACAATGGCAAAGAGAGAGAGAGAGAGAGAGAGAGAGAGAGAGAGAGAGAGAGAGAGGATATACCGTGCAAAGAAAAGTTCATACTTTGCATATGAAAGCTTGGCTGCTTCACAACAGGAAATAGCTAAAATTGTTCATCACCAACATAAAACTGAAAACTAAAACAGCAAAATGAACAAGAACGGCAGCAAACATCATAACACTTCAAGTAAGAATAACGCCTCAAGTGGCCTTAGTAACACACGTCAGGTCACTTCTTCCTGCAAATAAGGATACATTTATAGGGTAAATCATATATAGGTCAAGGTAACTGGACGCACAGTTTCGAAGTGTGAAGACCAGAGAGCTATAAACATCACAATTTGTGAGACTGAAAGGAAACATTTTTGAATTTTGACCTCCTAATTGACCTATGACCTTCAAATACAATAGTCGAACAATAATAATAATCTTCCGAATGGTGAAGATTAATAGTATGAGCGAAAACACTACACACCAGCAATGACTTGAGAGTTGCAAATGAATTAAGAAAATTCCAGATAAGTGCGTCGCACTCCAAAAGTTAAGTATACCTTAGTTTTACCAGACCACTGAGCTGATTAACAGCCCTCCTAGGGCTGGTCCGAAGGATTAGACTTATTTTACGTGGCTAAGAACCAATTGGTTACTTAGCAACGGGACCTACAGCTTATTGTGGAATCCGAACCACATTACAGCGAGAAATGAATTTCTATCACCAGAAATAAATTCCTCTAACTCTTCATCAGCCGGCCGGGGGAATTGAACTCCGGAAGGATTGAGGAAAAATCCACCTTAATTTCCTTAGTGCAAAGTCATTAGAAAAAAAAAAGCTCTTGTTCCGTAGGATTAAAAGCATTTTGTACTTACGTCCCTGGCAAAAGATAAAAATAGGATATATAAAAACAAAACATGACCTCATTTAATGGAGAGACAAGCAGAATATGGAAAACTCAATGCTTTGTGATCTTTCTTTCTTCCCAGTACAGAATAAATATATATACATATACATACATACATATATATATATATATATACATATATATATATATAAACGAAAAATACACCGTTTGAGAAATGTTTATGTAAAGCTTAATGAAAGACATAGCTGCTTATTATAAATTAAAACAAACTAATCGGTTATGATCGATTCAGTTTCTAAATACGCAGAGTAATAACCATAAAATATTATTCATATAAAATGAGTGACACAATATAAAACAACTAAAGAAAGACAAGCACTATATAAATATTCTTACAAAGTAAAGGACAAGAGAGAGAGAGAGAGAGAGAGAGAGAGAGAGGATATCCCGCATGCAAACACAGCATCCTGAGTCAAAAGACGAAGTTTCTAAAATCTAGTTACGACGCAGGTAAACAAATCATTAGTGCGCCCCGGCGAAAAAGACGCAGAATTTTTGTTTTTGTTACCTCAACCTATACCTTTGCCCTTATTTGAGAACTTACTTTTTCTTATCCTTTCACTTGAAAACATGACCTCCGCCCTTTAAAAAAAAAACTTACGGGCTTCAAACCACCACACAGGTGACGTACCTGCAAGGAGAAAGAAAACGACATTACCACAATGAAAAAACGGAAATTATGCTGGGATGTGTATGAGTGTCGCACAGCAAACATAATTTCTCAGACTTCAAATGAGTTACCAAAATGAACCTCCAGTAGGACAAGGTTAGCACAAAAAGTTGGGATCTTTTTTCCCCTTTTACCTTTCCTCGACACATTTTTCTGTGGCACATAATGAAGGCTGTCAGGTTTTATAAGAAATAAATTCATTAGACTTGAGTGCGCCTGCGCCTGCGCCTGGCGTATATAATTCATTTATACAGTTTCTAGAAATTCTACCTGGAAAAACTAACTGTTATCCTGTTATACAAAAATACAAGTGCTAGTTCTCTTTCATCGGTCTGTGTAAAGGTAGTTTTCATGCTAAGGTAACCGGGCATGGAATCAATTTAAACCTGAATAGTTATAGTTTATACCAATATGTTCAAAAAAGAAAAATGACAAATATAAAAGGTCAAAATAATGATTGAAGTTAGTAAAAATGTCCACTTTTACTCCCTGCAAATTTTTCATAAATCATTGTCTAATGATATACTCATTAACGTTACTTATGGCCACAATTACAAATTAAATGACGAAAACATGGAAAAATGTTTAAGCTTCTCTATTGAGAACTTGCTTATGATATTATTATTTGGCCGGATTGTGTCAGGATGGGTTTCATGTCGGTGATCATATATGGTGTCTTTTATACTGAAATGTTATGACTTATGGCAGTATGATCAACGACTCAAAATAAAAAAAAAGAAAACATTTGAATAACCAATTTAAATTAGTAAAAAAATAAAAGTTTTGGACTTTGCCATAAGAAGTTATTTGCAAAAAAAAAGATATATAAATAATTTTGGATAAAGAAAAATTGCGATAAACTGCATTTTCAACGAAACATAACTTGTCGCTATTTATTCCAGTAAAACACAACAACATATGTGCATATCAAAAATTATTTCCATTTCCTGTTACATCAGTCATTGTTTCCATTCGAACATGCGAACAAATCATATTTAAATCAAGGAGGAACTTAACGTGAGCAAGTTTTAAAGATAAAATTTATTCATAGTGCGAAGTTATTACGAAAAAAAAAATATCCAGTATTCTGCAATATTTAAAATTTCCTGTGCCTACAAAATATTTAAAGTTTCTGTACCTATATCGCTCGCAAAAATAGTAATAAAATAATAGAATATTCAAAAAAACACAAATATCATGCATAGGTTGCTATTGCAAAATTATGTAAATTTTGGCGTTATTTTGACGAAATTGGTACATCAGTAATAATAATGATGATGGTGACGACAGAAAAATAAAAACAAAAATTCTTTTCTGGTGCTGGCAATTTTCGAGACTGATTAACTCTCACCTTGGTTCTTGAATGATAAATTATAAAACAATGAAAAAAAAGTAATGGAAATTCAACAGACCAAAAAAGCGTTTAGTAATACAATGGTTAATCTCTGAACATGGAATAAAATATTAGTGGATATTTTTAATTGTTGTTTTTAAATTCTTTTCATCAGATGTTGCAAGATAGCAAATTTCCGCCAAGGCTAGAAACCCCACCCTGCAATAAAAGCACATAGGCTACACTCTAACCTCTCTCGAATCTAGTTACCAAAATCTGCGGTAATGGTGCAAAGGGTATCAGTTTCTTAAGCCTGTAATATTTGAAGTCACGCTAAATTTACATTCCTACCAAACACCTAATCACTTGGTGCCAATCATGGTAAATTGTTCGCATACATCCATCCAAAAATTTCTGCGCAAGCTGCTAACGTACAGACAAAGGAACAGACGAACACGCAAACAAACTGAACCAAATAAATAAACTCCCTTTCAGTGGCAATAATTCTGAACACCAACAGCTTGGTTAAGAGAAAGTGAACGTGGAGGACGAAGTTACTGGTCGGCTGTAAAAATACTTAAGGGATTGTTGTGTCTCCGTGACTATGAAATGTCATCAGGTTATGAAATGTCATCAGTTTGCAAGATGAGATTAGAGGCTTTGCAATTACGGAAGAATGGGTAATATTTGCAACTGATAACACATTGATTGCTGATCTAGAACAATGACAGAGTGATGAAAGACACTTAGAGTCTACATGAGAGCAGAAAGTTCAAGAGTTTATGCTAGCAAATCATGACTTCAAGAATTTTGTTAGACGTTATCATGAATGATGGGAGAAATTAAGACTCAAATTATAGAAAAGAGAGCATAGATGCGAGTCAAGGGAAGATGGAGTGTAAAAGACACCAGTTTTACAAATACTGTGTGAAATAGTGAAGCAAAAGATATAATAGATACAATTTGTGAAGGGACTTTGACTTGGAGATCTTTCGTACACTACTGTGCATGTTAAATATATAATGCAAATAATTTAAAAATTTCAAATCCTTGACACAAACAGATTTATTGTAGTCAGACGACACGTCTACGTGTGACGAAATCAAGAGGTGCAAAAACTGTCGGGTGAGAGAGCAGCACGAGTGGAAATACTGATCACAGACTGTCCATGTGTCGTACTATGGTACATAGAGAATGGAAGATGGACTGGTTAAAAGGCTGGACGCATCAGAAGAAAGAAAACCTATGCCAGTGCTGACCTGATGGAGGTGCAGAAGAGCTTCAACACAATGGCGCAGTATATAGCCTACTGTATGTGGGGACCTGACGAGCTCTAAGTGCACAATATGTGAAGGCTTAAACAAATACTTACGATTAACGAAAATCTTACAATTGCGTTGAAACTTGGATTCATTAATAAAAGGATGTGGGTTTTATCCAAACCTGCCAACCTCTAAAAGAGTAAATACTTTCTCCAGGAAAATCGTATACATAACAACAACAAGAAAACAAAATGAAGTAATAATTGTAAAGGCAGTCCCAATTTAGACAATAGTTATGATTCAACATTAGAATCACATTACTGGGCTTATAAATAAGTACACCATTAGGGAATTCAATAAATGCCCCTAATCTACCCGGAAATTAACATATTTGCATATTCAGTACGCATACACCTCGTCCGTTCCATTTCCACTAAATATATTGAGCTGAAATTCATGACATTATGAATATAGAACAAACATTCGAATGCCATTTTATAGTATCGTCTACAGTATATCAATAATAATAATAATAATAATAATAATAATAATAATAATAATAATAATAATAATAATAATAATAATAATAAATAATAAAGACTAAGAATCGTTCCACCAATATCATCACCACAAGAACAGCAAAAAAAATTATTATACAGAAATAGTGAAACATATGGGAAAAATACCCATATTGTTAAATATTTGCTACACCTACACAGTACTCAGAAGAGTGCTCAGTAGAGAGCATAACTCCGCAAGGGCCACCTAAAAGTACATTCATGAGCTTATGCTAAAAAAGGCAAGGTGATAATTATCATGAAAATAGTGTTACTGGCCCTACAATGTAGGCTTACGGATTTAATTTTAAACATCTGGGAAAATTAGGCAGACCTCGAAGACGTCTACCAGGAGTTAATCACCCAGAGGGAATCACTACATAAAGGTTAAGTTAAGTTAAGTATATCTTAGTTTAACCAGACCACTGAGCTGATTAACAGCTCTCCTAGGGCTGGCCCGAAGGATTAGATTTATTTTTACGTGGCTAAGAACCAATTGGTTACCTAGCAACGGGACCTACAGCTTATTGTGGAATCCGAACCACATTATAGCGAGAAATGAATTTCTATCACCAGAAACAAATTCCTCTTGTTCCTCACTGGCCGGTCGGAGATTCGAACTCACGACCAACAGAGTGGTAGTTGAGAACGGAAGCCGCTCACCCAGCGAGGAACTACTACATAAAGGTAAAAGTGCTAGAGGCTTCAGGAAGAATTACAGAAGTAGAACACTAATTAGTATACCAGGGAACCTGTATATTAGGAATTTGATTGAAAAGGGAGAAGTGACAGAAATAAAGAAAGGAGGCAAAATAGAACAGAATAAGTTTAAACGAGAGAGATGGTGCGTAGATCATGTTTTTTATACAAAGTTATGTTAGCAATTTGGAAGTTAAAGGAAAAGGGTGTCGTGGCATGGATCTAAAAACCGACGGGGAAGCAATGTGGACGATGCTGAGGCTATATCATATACAAAATAAGTTGGTGAGGCCAAGAAAAAGTATTTTTTATAGGAATCAAAGCACGCATTAGAATATGTAGATGCAAGTGAGACCGCTTTGATATAAAAAATGGGTTTGACTCAAGGGTGTGTTCTGACCCCAAGGCTGTCTTTGAGAATGAAGTGTTGGAAGTTGTAGGATAAGAAATTGAGCTGGGAATGGAGTGAAGATTGATTGCTGTTTGTAAATAATACAGTTCTGACTGGAGATACCGAAGAGAATCTGAATAAACTAGTGAATAATTTCAGTGCATGGAAAAGGAAACAAATGCGAACAAATATGAGAAAAGCAAGGTTATGAGGATAAACAGAAACCAGGAAGATGGAGCAATGCATGTTAATATAGACAGAGGAAGAATAGAAGCCGTTGGTACTTCTAAGTATCTGGAAGTAAATATTAAGGATGCTGGGGAAGTGAGTCGCAGAAAGGGTGAAGCATGGAAGACAGCAGTGTGTGTGAGAAACGGAAGAGGTCTAGAGTAACTATGGAAACCAAGTTGGGAATGTCTCTGAAATGTGAGAAGTGGGTTCACGCCTCATGGTGACCCGTAAGCTGTTCAGTGTTATATATATATATATATATATATATATATATATATATATATATATATATATATATATATATATATATACATATATATATATACATACATGAAAGAATGGATATATGGATATAGTGAACAAAGATGTTATTAGATTCCAAACAAAGCGTTTACCTTCCTGAACTGCCCTTAACCTTACGCATCCAAACAAAAGAGAGATATACTAATAACATCGGTTATTCAGGAATTTAAATCGAGATGAAGAACTCGCCCGCCCCTCACCACCCCCAACCCTCCCGCTTCTACCCAGCGTTTAAGGCGAAGTCCCCATCAGCTCCATTGGAGAGGGCTACAAGACAACGACTACGTCTTAATCAAGTCCAACTCACGTTGTGCTTGAGGGCTTTCTGCGAGGAAACATAACGGGAGATATGCGGAGAGGGGTCCTTTATCTTCGTATGAAAGCACCTACGCAGGACCAGAATGAAAGGGCGTGCGCATTAGACAGAGAGAGAGAGAGAGAGAGAGAGAGAGAGAGAGAGAGCCGATTTCTTCCAAGTACAAGAATCTTTAACCTATGACGTAAAATTCGGTAAATTTTGAGTCGTTCAAATTTTATCCTTATTCACAGTTTAGGCACAGCAAAACAAACGACAGAAAAAAAGTAAGAAAAATATCCCAACTCTCTCTCTCTCTCTCTCTCTCTCTCTCTCTCTCTCTCAGTGGTCTCTCTCTCCTCGCATTCCTCACCAACCAACCAACCACCCACTCCAAACCGCACTTATCATGCCGATCAGTCTTTAACCATCGCCCTTTCCCATCACACCCTACTAATCCTCTTAAAAAACCATGTATTTAGAACATCACTCCTCACTCCCTTTATCTGTCTTTTCTAAAAAGTAATATAATATATATCTTGTAATCCTCGCTTTTCTCGAGAATTTAAGAGCTTTTAAAATATCATTGGGGATACGTTAACACCACTTTCTTTTTTATTTTTTTTTGGGGGGGGGGTGTGTATAATAGATCACTGGAGGACCAGTGCTCTCCGCTATTTCAAAGCGAACTGCCAAACCGTTAGAAACTAAACGCCCGTTAGCAAATTTTAATGCAATTCGTCCAAGCGCTCAAGTTTGTTTAAATTTGTTCGTTTACTCTAAGTGATCAAAACTTTTGCAATGAAATTCTTGAAAGCACTGATACACGCACAATTACATGTGTACATTGGCTCATATATGCCATTAGGAACACTTAACATGTTTTTCTGTGAGAAGGATCGACATTTTTCGAAGTGTTCCGTAATCCTTCTCACCGAGAGGAAATTTGCTCTTTCCAACGATAACCTGAAGCAATTTATGGACCAGTCATTCTATCAGTACGCTGAGTGACGTCAAGACAACAGATTCGATGTCGCGAACAGTTATTGGCTAAAAGTAAATGATGCAAAAGTATACTGTTATCACGACTGAAATCATTCAGGATTATATATTTCTTCCCAACATTGGGAAATTCCCCAAATCTTGAAGTGTTGTGTACTAGTAAGAAAGATGGCATTGTTTTCACCTGCAAGTCTGCCTGTTCAAAGTATATGTTAAATTTATAAAAATAATATTTACCATGGGAAGAAACTCAGAGCTATGTTCCTACACAGAAAAATGGTAATAACACCCTAAAATTTATAACAAAATTCCAAGATTTTAGCTAACTCAATATAGAAATACTGAGACCACACACACACACACGTTCAGGTGCTGTTACCACAAGGTTATTATATTATTCAGTAAAACTATGGCACCCCTGTCGTTGAATATTTGACAAGGAAAATCAGAGTCGTGTCTGTCTGAACACAAAGATTAACTTCTTCCCACTCTTTAATAATTCAAATTATAACATTCACCCAGGAGTATCACCCTTGTGCTGCAGGCTAATATCAAACAACTTCTCAAATGTGTTCTATAAAATTTAATGTTCAGTAAAATTTAACTTTTTGTCCAAATTCTGTTGACACACCCATTCTCTTCCACATTTGCACGCAATCGATTTACAATAATGTTGACAAACTGAATGCCGTATTTTCAAGTTTTACAACAACAGAGGTCATCAACACCAGCACTCAACATGTTGAAATACCTCTCAAAAATATGAAGATTATCCTTTATTCTTTATAACTAACCATTTCTGCTTAAACGCTCACACATTACTTGGTAAATATACACTCTAAATAAACATACATATATACAACCACAAAACTCATGGACATTATATATATATAGACAGACATAGATACAGATACACATATATATTTTGTAAAAAATATTCAAGAGTATACATATATATATTTAATTATATATGTATATATATGTAGAGTATATAAACAGATACAGATATATATACAGTGCATATATATATATATATATATATATATATATATATATATATATATATATATATATATATCTTCTTGTAAAAAATATTCAAGAGAAAGTTCATCATGTTCTGAAAACATAACGAAGGGCAGGGGGCTAAAAATAAACAAACGGATACAATAAAAATCTCACAGTAACAGAATAATATTAGTGATTAAGAAGCGAACCCGAGAGAAACCTTAAAATACGTTTGGACAAATGAAAGGACAGTGACATTTACAGGCAATCAACAGGTATTGGAGTACCCCTGTGGCCCTATAATTAACGTGGTATGGGTTTTGTCTCCTTCGCCCCCCAACTCTATCTACCTGACCATCTATCTAATGGACGTCGCTTGTCACTCTGTAGGTCGAGGGGAAAAATACCACCTTCACTCCGTCCCCACTAATCCCCCACTCACATCCCCTCCCCTGCCCCCTTCGGTTCCTGCCCATAAATAAAAGGGTACTCCAAACCGCCCTTTACGACCATCGTTTTCTCCTGTCGACTAGGGGATCGTAAGACTATTTTCCAGCGTATAATGTCAATTCACATGCAAGTGAAATTTACTTAGAAATCCACTACAAAAAGAAGCTTATTTTCCGACACCGGACAAGATGGATATAGCACAAACATGCACATGTTCACAAACACTTCCACTACAGAAAGGCTTCCAAACCGTATTTCAGGGCAGATTTTCATTAACAATGTCTACTCCGTTAAACCCGTTCAATATGAATAGAAGGTAAAACTACCGAAAAAAAAAAATGGTTCCAGTTTACGCACAAATGAGGTTACAAATTTCACTTCGAATCCCAAGGGCCTCATAAACACGGACGAGAAAAAGGCAATTTCACGCTGTCTCTGCAGTGGAGAGAACAAGATATACATAGAAAAAATGAGCTGAATTTTCTGTTTTGAGAGTGGGTGCATTCAATACGGTTACAATGCATTACTTGTGGGATCTACATAGGTTTTTCTGTGTAGGGGAGGTAACGAAATGAAGAGAAATACGTACACGATAGAAAGTGCCAATGGCTTTTATGGAGCAGTGACAAACGTCTGTATTCAGTACACGTCTACGTATTTTTTTCCAGATAACAACAGATTCCCTTTAGAAGAACTGACTCGACATTGGATACCCTTTATATTCCATAAAATGTATTCAGTTTTACTTATAAGACAAGAAGTTCCAAGTCCACAGACCCCAACCCTTTTCTGTTTAGGCTAAAAGCAAAAGCCACTTTCGGAACCTAAATAGCCTTTTCTAGTCTTTGACAAGAGTTGAACTTGCGTACACTTCCAACTCCTCTCATATATAATATAATATAATATAATATAATATAATATAATATAATATAATATAATATAATATAATATAATATATATATATATATAAATTATATATAATATATATATATATATATATATATATATATATATATATATATATATATATATATATATATATATATATATATATTGTAAAAATACCACCAGGCGCCCATGTGTAAAGGAGCCAACAACCATAGTGGGCGCTGTGTCTAGTGGTATAGTGTTCTGTTCATTGTTTCCCTAGCCCGGTGATTGCTCCCAGGCTACTGCTCACCAGTCCAGCCTGCATCGTAAGTAGGAACTAGCATTTGCTGAAATCAAGGAAAGGGTGTGGGACTCGCAAACCTCTCCGTGATGATTCGCCTTCAAGCACATCATCCAAAGAGAAAAATGTATATGGTCTATATATATATATATACACATACAGTACTGTAATTACACAATATATATATATATATATATATATATATATATATATATATATATATATATATATATATATATAAGTAATCAACTCATAATCACGTGTGTAACAGAAATATATTCTTGATACACATCGTGATATATATATATATATATATATATATATATATATATATATATATATATATATATATATATATATATATATATATATATTATATATGAGTAATCAACGTATATTCCTAAATCAAATCGGGATCGAACTCAGGCCTTTCAATTTTGTTGTAAAATACAGTCTGAGACAGTTGAAAGCTGTCTACATGTGTTATCATTATGAATCGAGTGAAACAAGACGTCTGAGAGAGAGAGAGAGAGAGAGAGAGAGAGAGAGAGAGAGAGAGAGAGAGAGAGAGAGCAGTAAATGTAAGTGGAAAGGTTTGGGATAAGAACAGGAAGAATTTGGATTTGATGATCTTTGCTGATGATACAGTGTGAATATTGAAGAGAGGAGGTAGGAACAAGTAAAAGAGTTTGAAACTGTTTGCAAGAGGAGAAAGATATAAAGTTAACTGGAAACCAGGAAGATGGTGCAATGAACGTTAATTAGTCTAGAAGAATAAAAGTACCTGATTTATATAGGTATTTGGAGGTGAATATGATGAATGACGGTAGGATATGAGAGAAGATAAGTGACAGGATAGGCAAAGCAATGGACGTAGCCGGTGATTAGAAAATGTAGGGAAGCGGCTTGGAGTGTCTATGGAAGCAGGGGGCGTCGGGGAGAACGTACGAAGGGAAGGTTATAAAGTATACCTTAGTTTAACCAGACCACTGAGTTGATTAACAGCTCTCCTAGGGCTGGCCCGAAGGATTAGACTTATCTTACGTGGCTAAGAACCAACTGGTTACCTAGCAACGGGACCTACAGCTTATTGTGGAATCCGAACCACATTATAGCGAGAAATGAATTTCTATCACCAGGAATAAATTCCTCTAATTCTTCTGTGGCCGGCCGGAGACTCGAACTCGGGCCTAGCAGAGTGCTAGCCGAGAACTCTCCCGACTCGTTCAACGAGGAACTGGGGAAGGTTATATCAGATCTTTTTTCATGGAAATGAAGTGCGAACGTTGAACGTAATGAATGAAAGAGAAAGTTTGAAGCTACTGAAATTAACTGTTAGCACAGTATAAGTGAAGCAAGAAGAATGGAAAATATGAGAATTGTGGACATACGTACAAGTTGAAAATGGTTTCTATGGCTGAAAGGAAAGTTCCAAGTGTTTTGAGATGCTTTGGTCAAGTGAAGAGTAAGTGAAAGTTCGGAAGTGTACGAAGGAGTAGGGGAAGGAGTAGAGAAAGAACAGGCTTAATAGACGAAAGAAGAGTAGGAAAGGAGGGGCCTTAATATCCGGGAAGAGGGAAAGTGCATCCAACTTGCATTCTCTCCCACATACATATTCTTGCATATACTTTACATCAAAAAAACTTAATCACTCTCACTGGCCGATATCTTCTACTCCACGCATCCTAAACACCGGCTACATTGCTTATCTTGCAAATCAATCATAAGCTTCATTAAATCCTTATATGTACAGCAATATACGGCATTTTCCTATTATTTTCAAACTTCTCACATAGCTGTTTTATAAAGAAAAAAAAAAAAACTTAGCCACACCATTTTCCTTGTATGTGCCCAACATGCTCTCCAGTCAATCCCTCTGTCACCTGTCTTACCCCTTCAAAATCTTCTCATGCACCTTACTCTATGTATATGAAGTATGTAATGAATTCATAGTCTACGCTATTACATTAATCTTTATACAACAATACAATTACAGCATTCCCACTGGCAACGTTTTCTGAAACTCACTCATCCACACATACCTTAAAAACTCACAATATTGCAGTATCTTAAAAGTAATCCTGTCAGCTTTCGGCACCTTCCCTTTCTGCAACCTCGCCATTCCTCTCCGTAATTACTAAACAGTCCCTTTTCTAAGCTTTCTCAGACTTAAACTAACCTTTTCCACACTTGCATCATTCAGCTGTCTCTCTTCTATCTTCCATATCCAACAAATCTTCAAAATGTTCACTGAACTGGCCAAGGACTGCTTTTGGTTAGGACATCTCCCAATTTTTAGCTTTTATTCGGGTATCTATTTATTTATAAAACTTTTAATCTGCATTTCCTTGCCAGCAGAACACCTTGTTCTTCCGTTAGTTATCGTCTTCTTTTCCCCCCTCTCACTTTCTTCTTGACTATAATAACCTTCATTCTGTGTACCTGTACATGAACTTATCTTCTGTCATGCAGTATGTCAAATAGTATCATCTTTCTTTGCTAAACCTCTCATTTCCTCAAACTACCCTTTATTGTTTTTTTGCTCCCTCTTCCTTCCCACAAACACCCCCTGCTGTTCCTATGATTTTATTGTGAAATTCTGCAAACTCCTCATTTAGGACTATCTCTGTGTCTGACCCTTGCGATGTTTCACCCATTTTCTACAAAATGGTCATTTCACTTCTTATCAAACTCGCTTGTTTTAATTATATTTGCAGCCACATAGTCACCCCTTTGACAGTAACTTAAAACCTTTATATATTTCAACTTTCACTTTGGTAAATACTACACAGATATACCTCCAGCCAATCCTCTTCTCTCCAGCTCTAACATTTGCTCTCTCTTAGTCCACGCTCTAATAAGAATACTAGGGAATATTCTTTCTGAGAAACTATGTATTTCCAACAATCAAGCCGCCTTCCAAACACATTTCCAAAAAAACTATAATTTACTCTAGGGTCCCATCATACCAACGGCTCCATTTCTTTCCCTGATACTTATCTTTACATTTACATCCCCTGGCACAACCATGCTTCCATATTATTCAAATCCAGCCAGGAACTGATTCAGACTCTCCAATTTTTTTTTTCATTCTTGTTCTTTTCCTTCCTGGCCTGCAGACGCTCTATTACAACTTTTCTCCTCATAATCAATCCAACCCACACTACACTTGAGCCCACGCATTT
Source organism: Macrobrachium rosenbergii (assembly GCF_040412425.1). Taxonomy (NCBI): domain Eukaryota; kingdom Metazoa; phylum Arthropoda; class Malacostraca; order Decapoda; family Palaemonidae; genus Macrobrachium; species Macrobrachium rosenbergii. The sequence continues at coordinate 23,569,219 of NC_089747.1, forward strand.
GTACTCCCTCCCATCCCCAGAGTGTTCCTGACACCACCAGCACTGGTCCTTCAAGCTCTACGCCTTTCAGCTACCCCAGACACAATCAATTTACGCATGTGTGTATAAACACACACACACACACACACATATATATATACATATATATATATATATATATATATATATATATATATATATATATATATATATATATATATATATATATATATATATATATGTGTGTATGTGTGTTGAAAACTAACAACAAGAGGAAAGGGGTCTTATTTGTTTATTTTAGAATCCTTTCATATTTTACAATTTCTCTAAGAATACACACAAGGAGTTGAATATTTTATCGTGGCTTTATAGACTTGTATCACAGATACCTTATATTAAGGAAAAATTTGAATAAGTAGGTAAAACGATTCTTCAAGTTACGTCTATCCAATTAGTATACAGCACTATGAGAATGCATACTACTTCGAAACAAATCGCAAAACATAACCAAAGAAATATTTGTCGTTGACTACCCATTTGCTTTTTAGTTTTCACAGGAATGTCACAAACGTCAAGAATTTGATCACGAAGTGGCTTACAACCAGATTTCACAAATCTACACATTTCTTGAAGTAGATGTCAAACACTGAAGTCGAAGTGTTCATGGAAAGCCCCGTATTAAGCCCTTTATTGAAAAAATCGTTGGTTCCATTCAAAGAGAAGAGAAAACTTCAAGGCCCCTCCAACCATAAGCACCAGAAACAATGACAGAAATCCCTTCATCGATCTTTCCGTCCTATCACTGCCTATCACTTTATTGCCTTTCCTTCGTTCATTTTACATCGAAAGTCTCCCCAGCACGCCACCATGGGTAAGTCCCGTTGGCTTTAGGAGCCTGTTTGTCGTCTAATGAAAGAACTATATCTAATGAGAAGGGAATTACTATGTTGAACTATCAGAGCATTGCTATTTTAACAATGACCTACGGACTAATATGTTGAAACACCAGTGAATTTGAATTACTAAACTAATGATTAATCTTTGGAGTAACAGGTTGAACTACCTTTCAAATACTAAGATCCCATTTACATCATAAGGAATATGTTAAAAGCACCACTGAATAGACTACCAATTCATAACAGAATATTAAAATGAACTACCTTTGAAATAATTTACTAAATTGTAGTGTGCTGTCATTTACCAATTTGTTAATAAACTAAACCTAAAAGGAGATGTGTCAGTGAAACAAATAAACTAAATCTAACAGAAGATATGCCAGTGAAACAAAGAGAAATATGTATAGATACAGGAGGATTTACAGACCTAAAAGAAAGGGACTTCCCAAAACATGAAATGCCATCAGGTTTCATGCAGAGCATAAAATCGCGAGATCTGCTTAGAAGCGTTCAATATCCTCTGCCTGAGGAGATACGAAGAGAGTCGAAGGAGAGAGAGAGAGAGAGAGAGAGAGAGAGAGAGAGAGAGAGAGAGAGAGAGAGAGAGCGGAACGAACAATGGAAGTAGCGTTGGAGTGTCTAAAACAGGGAACGAAGAGGGGACGACGACAAGGAAACAAAAGGGGGGAACACTGGATGTGCTAGAGAGGCGACAAGAGGCGCGCCAGAAAATAAGACGAGAGGAATCGAGAGAAAATATGTGATGAAGGACTAACAATAAAAACCGAGGCAAAGTAAATAAGGAAGAGATGACGACTTATGGATAGCAAACATGCCACTTGTAGAGTCAAATATAAACATGGGACGAAACAAATTAAAGAAAAGGTAAAATTTTGGAGGATCTGAAAGTTAGACAAACACAAACGAGGGGCACACAAGGAGGTACTCGAAAAATTAGGAAAAAAATCTGGAAAAGCAGAAGACGAATATAAAGAGTGCCAGATATGAAAAAGGAAAAAGGGAGCTGGGAAGAAAATAAAGGACAATGAAAGATAAAAAGATTAAAAGAAAGAAAACAACACTGGTTATAAAATGGGCGAAGAGTACTTTCAAGATGGATAAAAATGAGAAGAACGAAGACAGAAAATAACATCTCGATAGCATAAAAACGACGTTACCACTGCAACACAAAAGTAAGATCAGAGTAAAAGAAATAAAATTCATGTAAAGTTTTATAATGAAACAGCCAAACCCGTCTTAAAGCCACACAAACAATGAATGGCTTCATACGTACATTCATACACACACACACACACACACACATATATATATATATATATATATATATATATATATATATATATATATATATAATATATATATATATATATATATATATATATATATATATATATATATATATATATATATATATATATATATATATATATATACATATATATTAAATATATCAAACATTTTGCCATTATCCTTAACAAGGGCTGACACAAGAGATGAAAACAACACTTTCATACTTTAACTGCTGAATCGTGGATAAAACCATGTGCAGATAATTTCCACTGAAGTAACCATTACATCTGCCTGCATTGGATGGGTCATCAGAAGTGCGGCAAACGCCACTCACACATTGGAGTATCCATAACTTTCTTTGATTGCATTTTTACTTTTCCTGAATATTATGATACTCCTTTCCAATACCACTTACACTCACACAAGCTATCCAGCTTTACCACCCTTTCTAAGACTTCGTCTACTTCCATAACACTTCTGAAGTGTATACTATTTTACCCACTATCGTCGTCAGTCCTTCCATAGCACTGAACAATCTCGTAAAACTTTAAACCATTCTTTCGCCTGTGCCAACATTAATACCACTTAAAAGTATTTCCACACTTCTCATAACTTTCAATTGTTCATACGCCAATTAATGGTCTTTAAAATCATCAATCTTAACTTCAACCTTTCCTTTCACTCACCTTCTACATTCACACTTCACTTCCATTACTGAGTTGGCTCAACATCTGCTTCAAACATTCTCACTTCAGCTTCCAGAACACGTAAAGTCTTATCCCTCTCTTTTGTACACAAGCTGCTACCTTTCTCTCTTCGCCCATTCTGGGTCTCTCCTCCTCTGTCATCCTACCATTAACTGTTATATCTACCCCAAAATACTTACACAAACTAATGGCTCCTATTCTTCCACCATCCCTATTAGCATTCACTGCCCCTTCTTCCTACTTTTCTTTTCACATTTTCTCATCCCTTTGTTGGCCGAGTCGGTTGAGCTTCAGACTGTCACTCGAAGGGCCGGAGTTCAATTCCCGCGGCCGGCTAATGAAGAGTTAGAGGAATTTATTTCTGGTGATAGAAATTCATTTCTCGCTATAATGTGGTTCGAGTTCCACAATAAGCTGTAGGTCCTGTTGCTAAGTAACCAGTGGTTCTTAGCCACGTAAAATAAAGTCTAATCCTTCAGGCCCAGCCTAGAGAGCTGTTAATCAGCTCAGTGGTCTGGTAAAACTAAGGTATACTTAACTTTTTTCACATTTTCTCTAATTTGTTCATGTTATTAACACTTTCGCTAGTTTCTCCCCTTTCCTTCACAATCCCAGAGAACATTGTATCCTCTGCAAACATTGCCCATACTCATCCTTCAACTTTGCACATACATTCTTTCTTTGACCTCTCACATCACTCCATCCATAAAGATACTGATAAAAAAAAAAATCAAGACCTAACGTACTCTTGCCTCAGACCCACTTTACACCACACCTGTCACTCTCCTGCCTATATTATTCTAACACACAATTCACTTCCGTTATAAAACCTTTTAATTGATCTCAATAATTTATCTTCTATATCATGCACACTTAACACCTGTACAAACTGACTCTCCACAAGTTCACCCTACAGCTTTTCCCCTTTGCTTCTAAGTGTCTCATAATCATTTCATGATCCAAGCACTCTTTTTCTTGTTTAATCCCACACGGGTCTTTGGTCTTTCTCATTCTAAAACCTGTTATGAATTCCCTAATATACAAAGCAACATTAACATTATGACCCCGTAATTCTTACAACAGCCTCTGTTACCTTTATATCTAAACAATGGACAATTGTTCTTCTTACCTTTCCTCATCTAAAGATATTTTATTAAGCTTGGTAAGCCCTCATCACACAATCACCACCACACCACAACTTCTCACCTCTGGTATTTTCATCATCTCCTATTGTTTTTTCAGTTTTCAACATCTTCACTGACTTCCTTACATACTTAACAGTTGCTTGCACAGGCATTCTCAAACTTATGCTTGCCCTTTCCACTCTTACATCAAGTAGCCAAGCATCTCTTCTAATCTCCACACTTAACCAATCTTCATAATACTACATCAACCAAGGTATGCACTGACTTTAGAAAGAATTTCTGTATTTGCTTCTTTACTCTGAGAACCATTTGTTCATTAACCTTTCTCTCTGCATTTACATCTCTGAAGAACTTTTATTTTCCATTTAATTCTTCCTTACATTCTCCCCTGCTTTTTTCATTACTTGTCTTATTTTTCGTCTTAAGTTTTATTTGGACTATCCTATCCATCCTCCAGTACGTCTGAGCACGATCTCTTCTAGTATGCAACTGAAACTCAAAAGATTTTTTTTTTTGCTTAACCTTTCACCTCCCCATCCCGTCATCTACTCTTTTTATTCTCTCTTTCTACCCTCTTATATGTACATAAACTCCACATCATCTACATGAATCCACCCTGAATTTTAAATTAGCCTCATCTACTTCTTCTACCTCTACTTCCTTATCCTTAGCACACAGTCCATCCATTTCACCTTATATGCTCTTCTCACTTCCTTCTCATGAATATTATTTATCTTCTTTACACTTACAGCCACAGTTTCACACCTTTACTCTCCAACTCACATCTACTGTGGCATTTGCTTCAACCAAATAATGCTCAGTTATACTGCTTGCCACTTCTCTTCTTATCAACACTTCCACCAAGTTGCTCTTCCACTTACTCGGCACTAACACATAATTTTTCAAGTGCTTTCCCTCACTGTTTACTCTTTCAAAAGTGTGCTTGAATTCTTTGGAAACAAAGTATCTCCAGTATTCGAGAGAGTTTCCAAAGACATTTCCACAAGACCCTCAGTTCTAATTTACTCCAGAAATTCCATGTCTTCTAACCTGGTATTCATATCACCTGGCACACCCACTCTTCCATGTTCTTCAAGCTAGCCAGAGACAGACTCAGACTTTACCATAACAATTCTTTCACTCTCATCCTTTTCCATACTGGGTATATATACATTCCCTACTTCAACTTTTACCCCTGCCACATAGTTTCATTCATAGAATTCTCAAACTATACCATTTGTACTCTACCACAAATCACCAGTCTTCCTGACACCACAAATGCTACGCTTGTCTTAGCTCTATTCCTTCAGCTACCCCGACACAATAAATCCTTGTCCTTCCCATTCCTGTACACATATACACACGCACTGCCCTTTCACTTTTTTCTCATCAAGTGTGGAAATATCTTACTTTCTCTCCTTAAATAAATCAGTAAGCATACATCTTTTTTCTTCAATTCATCCAAGCACACTCGAAACCCTAAAACTTTGTATTTTATGCCCGCTCTTATTTTTGGCAACATCAACAAGATATGGGGCTGCTAACCTCATACCCCAAGCCATTTGGTGGCTTGTCACCCTACATGAAGTGGCGGGGACTATAAATTCCTTGCTTGGATTCTCACTGGCCTCAGGAGGGGAAGCTCATCTGCCATTCTTGAGGCATTTCTTCCCACTGAGGGGTCCACACCCTTTAACTAGATACTCCTCTGCTTTGAGGTACAGTAAACAGTAGCCGGAACTTTGGCACTTTCTAGGACAATAATACTTAGGTTTTACTCCCACTAGCACTGAAGTGGCATTCCTCAGTACATATACTGTGATGGTGTGGTTTGCCACTGGCCTCAAGAGGAGAGGCTCAACATCAATTTCTTGGGAATTTCCTCCCAAAAGGCATTCCCAACACTCCTCTATGTGCTCATCTATTTTGGAAGGATAACATGTACACATGTGTATTAAATGAAAAGAATGTTTGTCTTGCTTTTCCATTAAAAACTAACATGCTTATAGCATCTACTATTTTCAGGCAACACTTCTCTAAAAATAAAATACTGTATTGCTAATATGCTGTTCCATTTGTTTTCTCTTAAGCAGAAAGTTGTTTTGGCTATTAAATTATGGCTATAATCAAAGCTATGCTACATCTACAATGAAATTACGCCCAAATATATAAGTGAGTACAGTCAATTATCTAAAGATTAAAAAACAAATCCATAAAACAAAGTCCACGGATCAATTTCACGAATCAAAAAAAAGTGAAGATGAACAGAAATTTTACATGTCAAGGTGACTTTCCGTAAAGATTCCCGAGATTGGGTCCTCAGCCATCTTATGTTAAATGTTGATTATATCAAACGGCTTATACACCTCCTCCTCTGACAACGGCAGCAGAAAACTCTCAGCAGTACTCTCATACTCTTGTGAAGCTCATGGAGAATCTGCTGATCTACAAAATATCTACATTAATCTTCACTTTTTTATGATATGTGACATTTATACATGAATTTTCATTTTTTGGATTCTAGTCTTTAAGCTTCAAATAAAAGACTGTGCTCACCTATATATGAGGCCGGTTTTTGCCTATTGCTTCTAAATCTCAGCTAGAAGGTAATTAGTACAGGACACTGCAGAAGTGTTGCCTGAAAGAAGTAGATGATACACGCGCATTATTCTTTTAACTTGAACTGATTTGAAGAAGGGTTGTGGCTAAAGCGTAAATATGTATGTATGTATGCATATATATACAAATATATGCATATATATATACATATATATATATATATACATATATATATATATATATATATATATATATATATATGTATATATATATATATATATGTATATATATATATATATATATATATATATATATATATATATATATATATATATATATATATATATAATTCCTTTGAAAGAATTTAGAACGGATGTTTACTGTATCAATAAGAAAATTAACCATTCAGATTAAATAAAAAAAAATTATGAAAATCTAAGTAAATTCTTGTCTACCTTTATGAACAGCATGTGTGCAAATCTACCCCATGATAGATGGAAAAGACCCTTTGTTGGCCGACTCGGTTGAGCTTCAGACTGTTACTCGATGGGCCGGAGTTCAATTCCCGCGGCCGGCTGATGAAAAGTTAGAGGAATTTATTTCTGGTGATAAAGAAATTCATTTCTCGCTATAATGTGGTTCGGATTCCACAATAGCTGTAGGTCCCGTTGCTAAGTAACCAATTGGTTCTTAGCCACGTAAAATAAGTCTAATCCTTCGGGCCAGCCCTAGGAAGCTGTTAATCAGCTCAGTGGTCTGAAATAAACTAAGGTACCAACTTTTAACTTTGATAGATGGAAAGTTGCTGATTGATTACCAGAAATTAATAATCGAATTTAACATGGTAGGGAAAGAGCAGGGTGATTTGAGGTAAGGGTAATTTGTTCAAACTCCCTGAACCAGGAACATGTGAATGAGATTGTTGAGCCTGAAAAAGCGTTTGCATCACTCATATCAGGATCATACGAATAACTAAAAAGAACACAAGGCTAGAAGTAAAGCACTGTCACTTGTGTGATGAAAGACAGTCGCTATGTCGGAAATGAAGTCAGTATACAGACTTATAACAAGCACGCGATTAGTTCAGCGGGGAAGATGAGTTCACTACAGCAAGTAGTCGGCCAATTACTCTCTACAGTGGCTGAAAAGACACTGTGGAAAGTAAATATACCAAACAAGATGGTCAGAGAAGATGGGAAATGAATAGGTGAGAAATTATGATAAAACGAATTGGAATTATTAAGATTTGTGCCTTTTAAAAGTGTATATAGAAAGAAAGATATTCCGAACATACAATAATATACACAAACATATACAATATATATACACAATATATTGTACATATATATATATATATATATATATATATATATATACACGTATGTATGTATGTATGTATGTGTGTGTGTGCGCGCGCGCGTGTGTTGGGCGGGGAGCGTGCGAATGCGCGTATGTGTACAACATTCCAATTCTCAAAAAGTATTCTCATTTAACATAACGCTTTTAAGTGTAAACCCATCTGGGGTCAAGTTTTCGAATTTACTCTCAAACTTTTCCACTTGCCGGAGGAATATCTACTTATTATCCGAAACTAGAAAAGCTCAGTGCAACAGTAACTAGAAGAACAAAATAGGCGTAAGGCGAAAAAATATTTTCGAAAGCAGCCGTCTCTTCATAATCAGAGCTGCAATTTTTTCCCTCTTTTTTTTTGTCGGAGGCTGCACAAAATACCGGTCCAAAAATGGCGAGTTCAACGCATTGATTGGAGCAAAATGGGGCTTAATTAATGATTCATAAATGATAGCCGGATTCCCATCTTCAAAGAGCGACGAGTTGCAGCCCTTTTAGCCTCGGAGGGAAGGAGAGGCGTTTATCTTTTAATAGTGGGCCTCCAGGACCTCCCTCCCGCTGCTGTTTCTTCCATAAATTACTCCTCGCGCGTAAACACGCACGCCAATCGTTAACTGGGGCTAACTTATTCCATAAAATGCTACTTTCCGAAATTATATTTCCGGACATGTGGAGTTTCCCCCGCCCCTCTCTCTCTCTCGCTTTTATATATCCTTTCTTGGTACGTGCAGCTGAGCTCGCTCTTTTATCGATAACTGAAATGTTCAACTCCACTTCAAATTGACCCCTTTTCACGGTTTTACCTTTTTCTGCAGCGAGAGAGAGAGAGAGAGAGAGAGAGAGAGAGAGAGAGAGATACTTTGGTATATTCATTCAATTTCCTGTATTTGTCTTTCCTTCAACTAAAACGGAAGGCCAGATCACGGTAAATGTTTCACCAAATTATTTGTTTGCATATTCAAGTCAGTTTATCCACCTCTTCATTTGCATATGTTCCGTATAACAGTCCTGGCAAGTAAGGACTATATACTGTGTATATATATATATATATATATATATATATATATATATATATAATACACACATATATATTATATACATATATATATATATATATATATATATATATATATATATATATATATATATATATATATATATATATATATAAATTATATATACACTGAAATTTTACATTCATACATAAAATTAAAATCTAACTACAAATAACTTTAGAATCCAACAAAAATAGCACCGCCATATCTTTTATCAGAGAAACAAAGAAACAAACGAGCGAAGAATCATTATCGGCCGCACAAGAGAGAATTTCTTCTTCCTCGCTACTGCGGATAATTCCCGGTGCTTATTAATCTGATTTTCTCCCTTCGTAAACTTTCTATTTTTGGCCAGCGCTACTTCAAGCTGTTTCTTCTTACGTCAGGAAAATACATAATGCGTCTTGGACAACACAAGATTTCTCTACCGCATTTTTCTCCATTGCATAAGCATCGGTATAATCCAGCGTCAATAGTGTTATATTTAGAATACTGTACTATTTACTTTTCTGCAAGAGAATTAAAGATGAGTATCACCAACAGCCAACATGCAATGGCGGTGTTCCTATGAATCTCAAAAAATAATTCTATTCTCTGTCTTCCTTAAAAAAAAAGTTCGCGCACATGCAAGCAAGCATACGCGCACACTGTAATAAGGCCATTGGGTAATTTCATAAAGCTTCGCATGTTTTGAACAATAACCGACCTATTATATTATGATCGCCATATTTTGCCGCCGGTCTCCCCGCGCAGTGTCATCTACACACGGTCTCCCACCAAAAACAAAATCCTAAAATGTGTGGCACCAACTTCATTATTCCAGAAGCGGCGTGTGGCTCCATTCCAGCTCCCCATTATCTAAAACCTCCAGCCAAACTGTTCCATTACTTTCTTATATCATTTATTCTCTTCAACGTCATTTACGTCTTTCCGCCTGCCTCTCTCTCTCTCTCTCTCTCTCTCTCTCTCTCTCTCTCTCTCTCTCTCTTTTATTTTTGTCCGCCTTTTCTGACGTTTAGTTTATGGCTTTCTCTTCATATGAATTTATGATTTTGTCTTCCTCTCTCTCTCTCTCTCTCTCTCTCTCTCTCTCTCTCTCTCTCTCTGCCTATTTTTTTCGACTTGTTTTTAATGGTTTTAATTAGCTTTCTGTTTACTAAACTTCAAATGGCGCTGCTTTGGCTTATTATCTACGCGTCACCTAATTCGAAGTGCTAGTACTAAACATGGCGGAAGCTCCTTGGGACGCCGTGTTTAGTACTAGCCCCTCGGGGATCAAAGTATCAAATACACCCATTTCTATATTGTGTGGTCGACTAATTATATAAATAAACGATATCTTAATGCGGTCGTCTACTTTACATTTACAATACGGTGGTTAGTACTAGCACCTCGGAGCAGGTGACGCGTAGATAACATGACAAAGTAGCACCCTTCAAATTCAGTCTTTTTTCATCTTGTCGCCTGTTTATATTTCGCTTTCTGCTTGCTTACCTTTTAACATTGGTATTTTTAGATATAACTGCTTTTTATGTTTTGTTTTCTGGAGTTATACTGTTGCTGTTTCTGGCTTTCTGATTCTCTTTGCCTTTGCAAGTTTGGTCTTCCGTTTCCCTCTTTACAGTTTTGTCGCCTTACTTCTTCGTGTCTTTTGTCAGTATCTGTCTTTCGGTTGCTCTCGGCTTTTGTTAATTCCATTTTCTGCCTCTCCCTGCCTTTTATACTTATCCTTTGTGTATCATAAGGACTAAATAGGCTTAATCTTGTTATGAGAGAGAGAGAGAGAGAGAGAGACCTTACCTTACAGACCTTACAGTTCGTTCGGGTTGCCCCAGGTCCCTCAGTGTGAGGCACCTTTGAGAGAGAGAGAGAGAGAGAGAGAGAGAGAGAGAGGTTAAGAAAATATAAAAAAAATCACCATAGTTCAGCTTCACTATAATCCCTAACTTGTACAGTTCACCATCGCTAACGTTTTGAAGAGAGAATTTCCCCTTAAAGGATTTAATGTGGAATGAGGTCTCTCCAGCCTTATGTGCTGTTTGCTTGAATTCCCATTTCGTCTAGGTCTTCATCTTTGCCCTTTTACTATGATTTTCCTCAGGATTTCCACACCCTTCTTTGTCCCTTTTCTTCCATACTTACTACTTTTTGATTATCTGATCCTCTTTCCTTTTCATCAAAAGTCAATTAAACCTCAATGTTCCAGCCGCTGGACCTCACACCCCTCCACAATTTTCTCATTTGTGATACAATCTACCTACACCTCCAAGCCTTTACATTAGCATTTTCCAGTCACCCTTCGTGACACATACATACATACATACATACATACATACATACATACATACATACATACATATTTATTCAACAAAGAGGGGATGGATCCAGCGAAACAACGACGCAATATTCAACGCCAGAATCACGATTCACCTACGCCTCTTTTAAGAGGGTGTGGCAACGAGGGTAGAGCCTTCCAGTTCTCAGCAAACCTTTACAGAATGGGGTTGCTAGCCCCATTCCTTTTCTTGACTCCCAGCTACCGCTAGAGCCTATTCACTGTTGGGTGGCAGAAACTTGCAACCAAGAGCCCAACGCTCTACTTATGCTCTCTCTCTCTCTCTCTCTCTCTCTCTCTCTCTCTCTCTCTCTCTCTCTCTCTCTCTCTCTCTCTCTCTATATATATATATATATATATATATATATACATACATACAGTATATACATATATGTATGTGTGCATATATATACTGTATATGCATATATATATATATATATAATATATATATACATATACATACATATATATATACATACATATATATATATATATATATATATATATATATATATATATATATATATGTATATATATATATATGTATGTATATATATATATATATATATATATATATATATATATATATATATATATATATATATATATATATATATATATATATATATATCCATCCTATCAAGGAAAAATGCCACATGAGGGATTCTAAATTATGTTTTTCATAGCATAAAGAGCTCTTTCTGAAAATAATCATAATTTATTTTTCCAAAATTCTATATCATTTATCTAGCAATTTTGACCTGACTCCTTTTTATCCTCCGAAAATCTACTCGATCTCAAAATTTTGCAGAAATGAAAGCCTTAAAAATGCATTTGAAAATATTTGGCAACAGAGCCGTAGGTATCCAATTCCGTAAATAGATTTTAGGAATAAAGAGCCGGCGAAATCACACTCTGTTTAATTAAATACTTCATAATTGTGATTTGCTGGGCTGCTGAACAAAACTAAAATACTGTTTTATTTCCACACTCTCGCTGTATTTATGTCTCTTAAAAAAAAAGCACATAAAACTTCGCCAAGCAATATTTTTAGGGGGAAAAATGGGTCATATGAAATTAAAAGCGTTCCGCGCAGGCACGGGACTACATACATACATACATACATACACACGCATAAAGGCACAAGAATCTCTATATAATACTGTAAATGCAATATGTTTCTATGTATTTTTTCTGATTATACCAACTAAAGCCTTCAGACAATAAACTTAACGTTTAAAGCTTGACGTCTTCCAGCATCAGTTACAATGAAGGTATTTTGCTACAAGCTTCTGGACGGTACGCAACGTCCCTAAGGTCGAAACTCGTCGTCACGACCCTCTCTTATAGTACGGCCATTTGTAGCAGTATGGTTTCACTGGCTCTGTATGTTTTTTTATGAGAAAGAGACAAAACATAATGCAAGAAGTCAATTATAAGATTATGGTACATGAAAACAAAACAAGACGTAACATTTCAAATAGAGGATAAATAATACCGGACAAATGGAGATATATTAATACATATACAAAAAGGCTAAAAATCCAAAATGAATCGGGGAGGAAAAATTATATAACACGTAACAAAATGCAGGGTGATGAACTGCCAGACATAAAAATGAACTCTACCATGAACATGAAGATATGAAATTGAAAGGACTTGAAAATTACTAATATAAAAAAAGGTTTTGCGAAAAATTCGACTCCGACTAAATAATTGCCCGGACATTCAGTGACAAAATATTACTGTAAAATATAAGGTGCAGCTAAAGATTTCCTCGTAGAAGCGACAACCCGCGAGCCCACTGTTAATATCATATATAAGTCACGAGTGGGGGGCGTGAGACAACAGATGCGTGACAGTGCGTAGGGCGTGCGACCACGCACTGTACTTATAAGACAGATAGATGGAGATTAGTACCTCACGTAAAGGGCGACTTATTAAATAACTGTGCATGTGGGGAGAAGCAAAATTATTTAAAACGCCAGGAGGTAAATTTATAGTAAATAAGTAAAAAATGCGCAATCAAGTTTTCTGTACAGCATATAATGCTGTATGAAACTCTCCGCCACGGCTCAAGAAACTATCAGACGCGGCCCATGAAACTTTCAGCCAATGCCCTGTGGTGGCCTGTGTTGTTGGCACCTTTAGCGTGGCAGACGCACGATCATGGCTAAATTTAACCTTAAATAAATTAAAAACTACTGAGGCTAGAGGGCTGCAATTTGGGACGTCTGCTGATTGGAGGGTGGATGATCTGCATATCAATTTGCAGCCCTCTGGCCTCTGTAGTTTTTAAGATCTGAGGGCGGACGGACAGACAACTAGCCATCTCAATAGTTTTCTTTTGCAGAAAACTGAAAAGTGTAAGGTAAAATATCAATAACATCTTTCAATTTCAACATAAATGTTTGTAACACTCCAGCCAAGTGTCCCGTAACGAAGTATTGTGCATAGCGCATATTCCTCCTGACAGCAAAGGACTGAAGCTTACTACTAAGAAGACACAGTCACTTAAATGTTCCTTCCCTGGATTTCAGGCTTTCCGGATGGACAATGTATGTTTGTAAGTATGTATGTGAGCATGCCTGTATGACTGATCAGGGTAGTGGTATTTTCACACACACATGCCTACACACACACACAAACACACACACATACATATATATTATATATATATACAGTACATATATATTTATATATATATATATTATATATATATATATATATATATATATATATATATATATATATATATATATATATATATATATATACACACACACAAACACACACACACACATATAATATATATATATATATATATATATATATATATATATATATATATATATATATATATATATATATATATATATATATATATATATATATATATATATATATATATATATTCATGGGTAAATTCAGCTTAAGAAAAATTGTGCGTTATCCCATGATGATTAGACTCTGTTGGTACTATAATCAGCTTATTAACTTATCCTTCTGCCGCTAATTAATGGCAAACACGGCTCTTCAAATGAGAGGAGATCATGTCATGAATCCAAACGCATATGAACGAAAACGTGTGGTGGAAACTGAGTATTAAATATTTGCCTTGTAGACCCAGTCTGATTTCAGTTTGGAGATGTTATCACAAATTACTGTCATGAATTTGTATGTTGTACCCACTCTGTGGAATCTTTGGAATAATACAAACAACTCATCATACATGTATACCCTGGACACGTTTTATGAATACGCGAACCTCTAACTGAGCGCAGCAGTCCGATTTTGATAAAGCCAACGCAAACTTGCACAAGAATTACACGAAGTAAAGGTCACTGCACGCCCATCGCCCCAACCCCTCTCTGGCCCGTACGTAGAGACAATCTAAGCAAGAAAAGGTCCTTCGGGGCATATCCCAAATAGCCTCTCTGCTCAACCAGCTGTGACATAAATCACCCGAAAAGGAAGCAGAGGAATCACGATACACGGTGAGGCGAATCACAAGGCGGAAACACTTCAGTGTCACGTAACGGATGGATAAATGGTAACAGCACCCGCGTTGTAACGGGGCTCACTTTATCGCTTGGCGTGCCTGTCACAACTTATTAAACCGAAAACAATCCGCTCCATTTTCATCGTTGCGTGACTGGGTGTACGGCGATGCCTGACATCCATCTTGTCGTCATTCCACTTCACCCGCACCATAATCGTCAACTGGATGACAACTCAGGGCTTTCCAGGGGCGCCATTTATTGAAACACATCTGCACTCGAGGATGACCTTTCCGACCTCCAAGGGTCATAAGGACGCAAGGAGGAAAAGTATAAAAATCAGCCTATAATTTTGGTGTCTGTAAACTTCCAGAGGAACTGATTTACTTTTTACGGAGCTTTAGTATGTTCATATTTTGTGGCGTTAAAAATACGGCAGTCACTAAGAGTAAATTTAAAAAAAACCATACATAAGTAACCAATTAGATATCAAAATACGTAATAGTGGGAGCATTTATAATTGATATGTATGTGCATCCGCTGTTTTAAAGCATACATGCATTGAGTTGCTGCAAACAAACGTCACATGCATTATCTAGCCAACATGACATCATGATTAATAATCTGATAGAGAGTAAACAAATGGAAACTAATAAGTGTCATTAGACAACGTATGTAAATAGCAGCTTAAATATATTCCGTCACCAGAGTGCAATCACTTCAGAAAATCACCAGGACGGAAACTTTCAAAAAGTTCAAGCTCTCTGAGGTCATTGCCAGTGGCTTTCTAGGAAAGAATTTTTTAATAACAAACTTCCCAGATTTTAGTAGGGGAGAAAACACTACGCAGCAACCCTTCCTCCCAAGAAAAAGAGCGAGGAAGACAAAGGAAGGAAACGAGGCATTGGGGAGAGGGGAAGAGGGGAGGAGGGAAAATTTCGACGCTGTCTCCTCATGCCAAACTCGAAATGGAAAATAAGTGAAGTCAGATAACATCTTTGGGAATTTACGAGACTTGAAATCAACTTCATAACGTAAAATGGTATCCCCCGTCATGTGACGTTATAACACGACCATCTACCGTGTATAAATTGTATCATTACAAGTATAAGGTGTTCAGAAATTATAATCTCATTACCCCTTTTGCGTATCACGTACATGAGAAGACACGATATACATGTAGGCTATATACAGTATATATATATATATATATATATATATATATATATATATATAAATATATATATATATATATATATATATATATATATATATATATATATATTAGAATAATTTTAACACGTGATTCATTTATCACACATCACCACAGGTGAAAAAATGAGAGACTGAGTGAAAGGTCCTCTCATTTTTTTTTTACCAGTGAAACGTTAATCTAATATATATATATATATATATATATATATATATATATATATATATATATATATATATATATATATATACATACACACACATTAACAACAGGACCCCATTTCAACAGGATGGTATCTGCCAGACGATGAGAGTCAGTTAGTCCTGAAAAGCTTGTAACTTCCTCTGAATAAATATCTCTGCTAAATACACCCTGTTTATTTGTGGTCCTGTTATCAATTGTATTAATGCACATAACAATTTTCTAAGTGATCAATCTTTATGTATATATACTTACAAATATAAATATTTTTACATATACATATATACAGTATATATATATTCATGTATATATATATATATATATATATATATATATATATATATATATATATATATATATATATATATATATATTGTCTTATCATGTTTATATTACACAAAGGAGAATGTGACTCTAATTTCTGGACATGGACATTCCCTATGGATGTGGGGAAGCTGCTCCATTATATAGAGAGGGAGACCACAACTGCAGGAGAGTAACATTGAAGGTCTTCAGTTGCCTCAACCTGACATTTACCCTTGAGATGGGGAACATCGTTGCCCCTGGGAGATCTGGGTCTCTCGCAGTTTGCAAGTTTGAAATCGGAAGAGGATGGTAAGCCTTTGAATATGAACTGGATTGGACAATAATGAAGTCTCGTCACCCTTGGGGGCTCCACAGAGTCTGTGAGCAGAGTGGTTTGCAGATTTAAATTTTGAGGAGGCGTGAAAGCCTCTTAGCAGTCCATTGGGTAACAGCTGAAAAAGCTGTCGGTTTGGGAATGATTAAAGGGAGCAACTGAGCAACATAATAACAGTTTTTGTTTATTGTAATTCTTAAACTGTAAAGATCGGTATAAGTGCTACAGATATTGGAAATACTACCCAAGTTGTAGATGCGACATGTGCTTATCACTTGACAAGAATAAAAGAAAGACTGCCTGAGATGCATAATTAACAAGAGATGGACATCCTACACAGACATGAAAAACCTGCTTAACTGAGGACAGAGGGAAACTACAGCTACAAGAGAGTTAGACAAAGATCAATGCCACATTCACACTTAAAACTGTGGCAAAATGGATGAACACTTATGCAGAAAATCCCCACAGCACTAGCAATTTCATACTTAAAATGCTCACCAGCAGAGTATTGTACCCCCTACACGAAGTATCAATTACCTCTTTCTTGAACTCACACTCTTGGTCCCTGGAAGTTGAGACCCCCATTTCCATTATTTTACCAACCCATCTACGAATCTCCCTCAAGGTGTTCTTCTCCTCCTGTTTCCTTAAACTTCTTTTGTGTAGAATGTTGCCATCAATCCAATATACTATCGTCCTCCATTCTTTTGTCTGAATGAACAATGAACCACCTCAAAATACTCTGATACATCCTCTCACCAACATTAAAGTTTTTATCATTCCTTCTCTTTTCAGTTCTTATACCACAAACACTATATAAACAATTTATCTCTACACCTCCCACCTTCTCACTTGTGTTTGCATTTATCATCCACAATACACTTCAACAAAGGAGAGTTGGTTCAAAAATCCATTCGCATATTCCAACCTTTGCTTCCAGACAACCGAGTTCCTTCTCAATTCTTTGCACACATCCAGCTACATTTCTTGTTTCAACTACTCTTTGGCTCACCTATTCTTTCATTCTACCATAATCCAAACCTTATTCCTAAATACTTTAAGAATCTGCTGCTTCCAATCTAATACAAGCCATACTAACATTCACATCTTCATCTTCCTGGTTCCCATTTAGCTCATAATCTTACAATTGTTCACATTACCCGTCAAATTTCTCCCCTTGCCAAAGTATTCCAAGATTTTCACACAGTTTCTTTTCAATATTCCCATCAGTACTGTGCAGGCTTTTAACATTAACCATTCCACATGGCTCATCTTCATATGCCCTAACTTTGCCTCTACAGTGGCTGTAGTTTACTCAACTTCTCACATCCCTGTCAACAAGGATATTAAACATCCCTAATTTTGAACAAAACTGGCTACTCTATGTC
>NC_089747.1:23590000-23605000 GCF_040412425.1 Macrobrachium rosenbergii
AATAAAATAAAATAAATCAGAACTATCGAGAATTAAGATTGAACGGAACAGTTTAATCTATAAAAGCAACAGTCAAGAGAGGAATAAAAGGAAAATACAAAGATAGCTACATAAGCAGAGATAGACAGAATTAAAAGCAAATCAATTCAACTAACTTTTCATTATTACAAAGAGAGAGAGAGAGAGAGAGAGAGAGAGAGAGAGAGATTGCCTTTACTCTTCCAAGGGTGTATGACAACCTCACCGAGGCCACCCCGCGTGAATTCTGACACCTAAGTTCCAGTTATTGAAAGAAATGTTAAATCGGGTTTCGGAATAACAGGATAATAGGATAATGGGAGCAAGATCGGGTTAGAAGTGCGCCCTGTGCTAAGGCGTTGAAATCCAGGTGGATATCGAGGAAGCTGTCTCATTTATTTTGAAATATGTGTTGTAATTGATCAGTGATGGCTGAAATGCAGTAAGGGGAGCAATTCCATAGGTTAGAGGCCTTTAACGAGAATGACGAGGCACGAGCTGTCTTGGCTGCATTATGGTATATTGTATAGGAGTTGCAGGTCTATTTGTAACTTGGGCAATACAAAACCACGTCAACTCTTAACTATTTTAGGTTGACTCCGATTCACGTCAACTCTTACCTCTGTCAACTCGTACCAAATTGCAATATTCTAATCAGAGCAACAGCATTTAATACGAACCGTGAAATCTGTCACTGGGATCCCCGCACTAAATAAACTTTCAGAACTTGTGTATGGAAACGCGTGATTTATATTTCTGGATAGCAGAGTTCCGTTGACAATATCACTATTGCTGAATTATGTTGCTAAATGATAATCATTTACAACCAACATTAGCTAAAGACATAAATATGTTTTGGAGAATGGATGTAGAATGGAATATGGAATTTAGGCCTAAGGCCAAGCACTGGGATTTATAAGGTCATTCAGCGCTGAAAGGGAAATTGATAGTGAGAAGGTTTAAAAGGTGTAACAGGAGGAAAACCCAGCGGTTGCACTGTGAATCAATTGTTAGGAGCGGGTGGGAAGTCAAATGGAAGAAAGAGAACATGAACGGAGGTACAGCAAAGGGAATGAAAGGGGTTACAGCTTGGAGCCGAAGGGACGCTGCAAAGACCCTTAAGTAAAACCTAAGGGTCTTTGTAGCGTCCCTTCGGCCCCAAGCTGCAACCCCTTTCATTCCTTTTGATTACTTAAGGGTCTTTGCTGCGTCCCTTCGGCCCTAAGCTGCAACCCTTTTCATTCCTTTTGCTGTACCTCCGTTGATGTTCTCTTTCTTCCATCTGACTTTCCACCCACTCCTAACAATTGGTGAATGGTGCCTTGCTCTATTTTCATTTGAGGTTCATCAGATCAGATGTGAAATTCGGACCCAACACATTCTCTATGTAACTAAATCTTTGGGTTATCTACGAAAAACCTGCACAGCTTAAGAGCAGCCGCAGTGTCTGTACAGAATACAGCAACTGGCTACTCGGTAATTTTTCCCGCGTGTTTACGGAAGCTGATAAAAAAAGAAATGAAAGATTCTGAACAGGGGGTCAGTGTTTGAATGCGGTTCAAGAAGGATGGACAACGAGATTAACTGGGAATGAGTAAATATATTTATGGAAAAGTGGCAAAGTGTACTGAGTCTTATGATTGTTTTAATAGTTTGATGACTTTTGTTTTTCAGGTTTTCAATAGACGGCAAAGAGCAAAGTGTGATACTCGTAACCTTCAGCATCCGAAATATAAACTTCGGAATGCTTATAAAAATTTACTGCCGCCACCTTTTCACTTAAGTAAAACTGCTCAATCTTCCTGGTTCCCACTTATCCTCTTACATTTACTGTTGCTCACGTTCTCTGGAAACCCTTTCCTGTTCTTCCACTACTCTCTAAATTTCTATTCACTATCCCTAATCTGTACTGTATGGTCTGTGTATATTCTAACCCCACCACAAAGAACCTACAACTATTGTTCTTTTCTTGACTTCTCGCATCACTCCACCATACAATATTAAAGAACCATAGAGGCATAACTCACATTTATCTCATCCCAATTTTCACACTAAACCAGTCACTCCTTCAAGTACAAACTCTACACAAGCTCTGATTCCATCATAAACACTTTTGATCCCTCTCAGCAACTTATCCTCTGTATCATACACCCTAAACATCCTCCACACTGCATCTATAACATCTGTATAATAAGCTTGCTCTCGGTCCATGCAAAAGGAAAATGCTACAGCGTTTTCCTTTTACCTTCAGACTATAACTGTTACATAGTGAACACTTGATTCACACATCCTCTTGTATAAACCTTCTGTCTGACCTTATCAATCATAATCCTGTCACACACCTTCCCTGGTATGCTCAGCAAAGTCACGCCCCTGTAATTCTGAACGTCGCCTCTACCACCTTCACCCTTACACCCTTATACAGACCAATATATATATATATATATATATATATATATATATATATATATATATATAAATATATATATATATAAACTAGTGGATTCATCCTAAAATGTTATGTTCCATATAAAAAATTGACACATATAAATATATACACAGTATATATGTGTATATATGTATATATATATATATATTATATATATATATATATATATATATATATATATATATATATATTTATATATATATATATATATATATATATATATATATATTTAATGCTTTTTTTCTCTTAATTCTTTATTTTATTTTCAAAGACCTTCAATATAATCTTTCACTTGAATTCATCAGTGGTAGTCCAGTTCTTTTAAGCTCAATCCTTAAAGTATATCAAAGCTGGGAGCAGGGACAAGAACTTTCGTTTGTTTTGAAACAAAAAAAAAGAGTAATTTATTCTCGAGAGAACTATTTACAAAACAGAAATGTTAATCTACGGAGGGCGAGAGATCAAGGACAATTCGGAGGTAGCAGCACCTCTCAAAGTGTACTCGGATAAAGGCAATCCAATGACTATCTATCGTATATAAAAGGAGGATCGACACTATTTACTCCCTATCTCCTAACAATGTAAAATAAAGGTGCCGGATTAAACTGGATAAAGAGACGGAATATAAAATATTGATCTTGAGGGTGTTGGCTAGAATACCCAACGTTACAGTAAATGGTGCTGAATATTTATATCCAAATTGCACTAAAGTAGGATTCTGTAAAAAAAAAAAAATCCTTCATGAAAGCACACGTGGTTCCTCTAACTCCCAATGAAGCAAGATCCTTCAATATACATCCATACATTTTGTACTGTATACCTTTCCTGATTCCACAATAAGCTGTAGGTCCCGTTGCTAGGTAACCAATTGGTTCTTAGTCACGTAAAAATAAATCTAATCTTTCGGGCCAGCCCTAGGAGAGCTGTTAATCAGTCCAGTGGTCTGGTTAAACTGAGATATACTTAACTTTAAGTTTAAGAAAATTCTTATCTTTTGAATCTGACTCGCACAGGCGCGTAATTGGACCTCCCTTGACAGAATTAGTCGAGGCGCCAATATGCATTTGCTTTTTCAAAACCATAACTGAGGTTAAGAGAGTGAATTTTTACTTTGTAACTGCCGCATTAACCTAATGTTCACCGTTCTTTGAAAAGCTTGCGAATACAGCTTGTGAGATTTAATTAATGTTTTACAGCTCTAAGCAAGACCTGGATGTTCTCTTGGTTTATGACCTACGATTATTTTAGAGACTTTTAGGGAGATAGACAAGTATGATATTTTCAGAAATCATTTAATGTGGCTAAAAAATATTCTGCTACACTCGAGAAGATGTGTGAATATTTAATACCTATTTCCATCTTAACTTGGCAATGTTGAAGATAAGATTATTGGGGTATTATCCATTTCATCCATTACTGACACATTACCACTGTGTTGTTTTACGGCGCAGGGACACTTACTAAACTGCTTGAATTTGCGGATATTCAAGGGATGTATTATACATACTTGAACAATGTTGACTTTATATTTATTCTGCTTTTTTAAATTGCTAACATAATTATATTTCCCAAATTTATTATGGGTAACTGGGGAGGGGTACATATTCATTACAATTTACTCAAAATTTTACACAGCTGGCAAGATGGGGTTGTGTTTTGGTATTCTGCCTAATCAATTTCACCAATTTTCAACTTAAGTAAACAGATGAGGATCATTAAATCAACAGCATATGAGGCATTATGTACTGTATCTTTAGAAATTCACATTTACTCATATAAGCAAGAAGCCAGGGGAGAATTCAAGGACAGGGGATTTCCAGGAAAGAAATCGGGGAGATCGGTTCTGGGGTGTGATGTAGTAAGGGGATTGAGGAGGGGGAAAGAGGTTGCATGTGAGTCAGTTAAGGTAGAGGGGGGTGCAAGGAAGTTGTGGGGATGAGGGGTTGGGATTTGGTGAATAGGAAGGACTGTTAATGGCTTCTTCCAAAGGTATAGGGTGTGTAAGTTGGGCCTTACTGGAGAGGTGAGTCTCTCGACGGATGTTGTTTTTTTGGGTAAGATCTGCTTGCTGCAACAAGAATGTTGGCTGGTAGGCGTCAGTGGCTACTTAACTTTCGCCAACTTTGCCCCCTTCGAGATAGGCAAATCGCACATACCAAGTGTCTGAATGCAGAGGGCATGGTGGCTAGGCAATCGTGTCTTGCAACTCTGCATGATAGGTGAAGGAAATGTACGTCCTGCATTTACTGGTACATAGAACCGAAAGCAAAGGTTGCATTCATTTTGGTGGAATGATCGCAATCGATCACATATGGATTTTGAAATCATAGTAGCTTTGACTGGGTTTCTGAACTTTACCTTGTTTACTCGTTTGGCATTCTGAATGATGCCTGGCTATTTGACTCCTTCCATGAGGGACGTTCAATCATGGCTGCAAAGCCAAGCAACATTTTCCAGGGGGTTGTCCTTTGAGCTATAGTCGTAAAGAGCATTTGAACAGCAGTGCCCTTCCAAATATGCAGCCATTCTCTGAGCGAGGGAGAAGGAGAGATTTTACAAATCTTGAAATGGAACACTTCAAAATTCTTACTAAAAATAAAATCAAGCCAGGGGATAAGGTCTGGATAAGGTAGGTGAACGACATTTTGACTTTTGGGACTCCAATTCTGGGATATATATATATATATATATATATATATATATATATATATATATATTATATATATATATATTATATATTATATATATATATATATATATATATATATATATATATTATATATATATATATATATATATGTATATATATATATGTATATGTATATGTATATATATATATACACACATATATATATATATATATATATATATATATATAAAAATAAATCAACACCAACAATTCATAAACAGCAGTAGCACTTCGTAATTCTAAGTCTGACTTAACCGAATAATAATAATAATAATAATAATAATAATAATAATAATAATAATAATAATAATAATAATAATAATAATAATAATACCGAAAGAGTGAAAAACATTACACCTGCCCCTGTAAAGGTATACGAGCGCATACGTCTTCGCTTTTTGCTCGCACGAGAGCAATAAACATTCCAGAAATGAACACATCCATCTGCACTTTATGCCTGAAGTCACAATAAAAGGAGAATGTTTTATATGACGCAAAACCTATAACACTTGAAATAAATTCCTTCCTTCTCCATATATTTTTTTTTTTTTTATAAAAGTCGGAAATGCCATATAACTGCATGAAAAGCATTCCGGGTCCGTATTCAGAACAAATAACTCAAGTGTTTTAATTTCTCAAAATAAAACAATAGAGCGTCCACGGATATTTCCAAAACGTCCTCCCCAAGAGAGACAAATAAAGCTGAAGTCCCCATGAAGATTTTTTGCTTGAGTTCGCATCATGCGATTCTATGTTCCTCCCTCCCCTCCCCCTCCCATGCCCCTTCCCCTCCCCCGCCCATCCAAAACCAGAACTGGCAACAACCACCCCGGTACCGCCTACCCCGGTGGCACTTGGCGCCATGTTGCCTATCGGTGACATTTCACACGCACACTAACATACTGACACACCATCAGCTATGCTTACCACACTCGCCTGACAAGCTGCAGCAGTAACAATGATATATCACATTTACAAGTATGTTTCCAATTTAGAGACTCGAAAATCGAGCGCAAATGTCGAGAAGGAAGCATTTTGTACTTTTACAGATCAAAATGGCATGGGGATTTATGAATGAACACAACTACAGGTTATGGAAATTTCTCAAAACATTAAATTACTCATTGCGAAAGAAACAATTGTATGTTCTCTCCATTTTGTCTGGAACAAAACAGAAAAACAATTTAACACAAATTTCATTCGATTTATTTGATATTTTCATCGCCTCATTTTGTTCCTTTTTTCCACCCATGGGTATTCTGTACAGTGGAAGTTTCCTTTGCTAGAGAACGGTCTTTTAGCATTCTTCATTACGAATGTTTTTTTAATAATAATAATAATAATAAATAATAATAATAATAATAATAATAATAATAATAATAATAATAATATCAAAAGTAGTTGTACAGTAGTAATGTAGGTCTATGTACTTAAAAGGAAATCCACTCTTTTCTTCACTGATGCTTTAAATCATTTAAGGGTTGCTAAAAAGGTAAATGCTGTGGACTGTATTTGTGCAAACGTGGAAGTTTGAGGGAGAAAAAAAAACTAAGTTCAGAGGAGAAAAAAAAGAGAGAGAGTTCAGAGAGATTTTTCACAAACTTTGCTAATCCTGGCGGTGACATTACCCCGCAAATCGCCTTTCCTTTCAGCGAGAGGAAACCCAAACACAAGATCAACGTGACCCCCGTTAAAACAAACACCACCTGTCAGGGGAGGCCATTTACCTAGCTATCAAAAGTCCATTAATCACGTCCATAATCAACGCCTTCTAGTGAATTGTGGCGACCGCAGATCAAACTTCCAGTTGACAGCTGGACTGGCCATTAACAACACGCGATAACAGCGCCAGCGCAACTCCAGAGGCAATAAATAGCAATAATCAACTCAGAAGTATAATACAGACGATATATATTTCCAGTGCAAATAAGAGTAAATACGATATGGAGCTGCAGCCAATAGTACAATAGATATAGCACGCTCAGCATTCTTCGTTACATGAACGCCAAAAGCAATTATTATTTCTACGAGTAAGTGCACTAACACGACCAATGTACATACATACACACACACACGCGCGCCATTTTTCTCTTATTACATTAATAAGTAATTCTACAATTAAACCATTTCTTATCCACAACAGCATGAAAAATGCAACAGACCACGTGCATTCAGGAGACTATCAAGAGTGACAAACTTAAGGTTTAAAAATGAAGCACAAGAAGCAAATGGCTGTTTGTATCAGTGTACTTGCTTATACTGACATGCAACAAGATCTCTCAGCAGATAGCAAGGCTACTCGAAAACCACTTAACATTGAATTAATTAATTTGTGGTTCATATTCGGGCATAAGTAATAACTGTACCCCTCTCCGTGACCTTGACATTTAAAGATCAAATCTGATTATCGTTACTTATTACGAAATTTTCTTCATAATTTATATCAGTACGAAAACCATAATATATATATATATATATATGATATATAATATATATATATATATATATATATATATATATATATATATATATATATACAACTATATATATACAACTACACGTGAGCTGCAATCGAATGTAAAGTAATTTTTTATCAATCTACAATACTGGAGAACACTCAAAGAACTTCAAAGTACAGGATACATCATACCAGTGAAATCCTTTGTAGGATATTTCCGAAAGCGCAGGTCACGTGTCGTTTGCCATTATTATTATTATTATTATTGGTATTATTATTATTATTGAGTCCAAAGACAGAATAACCTTTACAAATGGTACAGCATATACGATTTATACACAAGTACGAGCAGAAATAAAAAAAATAATTGGTAACTGACATTAGCCATAAAACATAACCAAATTCACAGTTTCACACATTTTGTGAGTTCACGTGAACTGTGAAACAATTTATCATTTTGTCCAGCTTATGATCAGCAATGATCTATGGTCGTGAGAGGGCAAACACAACTGTGTAAACTCTAAGAGGTATTAGGTATAGAATAAGAGATATTTTTATTTTAATAAAAAGACATAAATATACCCATCAACATCTCTACAATTTTTATCTATACCAGTGGTTCTTAACCTTTTTATTACCAAGCCCCCTCCAAGAGGTGGTCCTTCCCTCCACGCCCCCCTTACATCTATGAGTAAAATTCCCTCCCAGATTTAAAGGAAAATAAAAAAAAAAGAGAAAGAGAAGGGGTGTTTTTATTCTTTTGGGAATGAATTAGTGAGATACTTCACACTGCTTCTTAGCGACTCTTGTTAAGAGAATAACGAATATAATTAGAGAATTTTTAATGTTTCCCTAGCGCTCGCGTCCCCCTTGGAAATTGCTTGGGGCGGCCGGCCAGAGATTGAGAACCACTGATCTAAACATATTACTTAAGCAACATCTGGATATCAATAAGGTACCAATTTTTCATCTTTAGCTGAAGTCGGTGAATAGTTTAGGGAATTTTACTAAATGCCACTGAAAAAACTAACCTAAAACTTCATCTCATACTTATAAACAGTCTATCAGTTATTACTAAATGAAATTCCACATTGAACAAGATCCGAAAAAAAAACTGTGCACATGACCCAACATGGCTGCCAAAAACAGATTAAGAACAGAAAATATTTGCAAAAAGTCTAATTCGGGAGCGGCGGCGTCACTTTCATATGCAACCTGGGAACTCAGAAATCAAGGAATCGTGAAAACACAAAAATTCAGACGAAACTCGAGGAAAGGGAAAGTATATTATCACCAGTCTTATCAAGCACAAGGAGGCACTATGTAATAATTTGGAAGGTCCTGACGCACAGCAACAGCAGCAAATTCCTAAACAATGGAACAGCTGCAATGACCTATACCCTTAATGCTTTGTAACGGCAACGAGTAAGACGAACCTCTTCAGCGTCATACACGATGGAACAGATGCTCTTTTAGACTTTAACCAATTCGTGCTTACTTCAAGTGGATGTTGTAAGCTATCACAAAAAGTACTGAACTAGTTGCCAATATGTCCGAAAGTTTAAACAGAATATCCATAATTAATTCTATCGCCATTATTCAACCAGAAAAGCTACCCACATACTTTATTTTTAAAGAATTAAACATTGCTGTTCATGTGCTAACCAAACCTACATGTAATTAACAATTAAAATAAGTAAAAAATGCACCGAAGAATCGAGTTTTCTGTACACCCGCTACAGCATATAATCAAGGCCACCGAAAATAGATCTATCTTTCGGTGGTCTCTGTATAATGCTGTATGAGCATCGGCCCATGAAAATTTAACCACGGCCCGGTGGTGGCCTAACCTATATAGCTGCTAGAAACACGATTATGGCTGACTTTAACCTTAAATAAAATAAAAACTACTGAGGCTAGAGGGCTGCAATTTGGTATGTTTGATGATTGGAGGGTGGATGATAAACAGCAATTTGCAGCCCTCTAGCCTCAGTAGTTTTTAAAATCTGAGGGCAGACAGAGAAAGTGCGGACAGAAAAAAGTGCGAACGGACAGACAAAGCCGGCACAATAGTTTTCTTTTTAAAAAACTAAAAATCATATACAGTTCAAACTTCGCTGCTCCATCCATAATTATTATATACATGAAACAGAAATGAAAAAATTTCTGGCATTCCCGGAAACCGTCAATTGCAATGTCTACCACAAAAAATAATAAATAAGATAAACACCTCAGTCACAGATAAAAACAGGGGACAGTGTCTGTCATCATAAGGACATGACACTTCCACAATTTAGTGCCACAAGACACCCGAGATAAGGTTGATTTCGCATGCGAAGTTGAACAGGGAACAGGGCAAACAAAAATACTGAAATAATCAGTCGATTTGATGGAAATTCTTAAGTTCACTGATACACAGGTTTGACAGAAGAAGCTACACTCTCATGATTATACCAGGGCACACATGTAAACTGTATGTATGCATTGCGTACTCAAAAAAATATTCGCGTACTTACCTTCATGATTATCAGGATCCAGAAAATTACACGAGAAAGAGAATGGGAACGTATTGTTCAGTATGATCCACTGAGTCACTGTTGACCTAAGTATATATATATATATATATATATATATATATATATATATATATAAGATATATATATATATATATATATATATATATATATACACATATATGATATATATATGTATATATATATATATATATATATATATATATATATTTATATTTATGTGTGTGCATTTGTATGGTGACAAACTAATTTTATAAAAGCAAACCAGAATTTGGAAATCCTTTCTCTGAGCATTAGGCCTTGAAAAATGAGAACACAAACCAATTTACCATCATTGTTGAAAAGCAAAAAAAAAAAAAAAAAAAAATGGGAGACGAAACAGAATGAGCAGCAAAGACGAATTGTTAAAATGTAAGACCCAAAACTGCCGATCTATAAAAGGAAAACTACAAGTATTATACACACTTGTAAGATTGTGTGGCAAGAGGAATAAAGGAATAATACGTGGTTATGGTACAGGAGTGGAAAGACAGAGTGGTCTCCGGACCAACTACAGGCTAGGATCACGTCCTTCGGAGACCAACCCAGGCCTAACGCAGCGCCTACGATGCTGACTAACCTTGGCCTGAGCATAGGGCTTAAACCTTTGTCACAGAGAATCATCCCCTGATAATACAAATACAGAAAGTTACACAAAAACGAGACAAACTTCTAAAAGAAAGCAATAACATGAAAAAAAAATGTCTATATCATATAGCCTACACATTCTCACAACCTCACGACCAATGTTAAGATTAAGACTTGAAAAAAAAGCTCAAGGAGAGTGCAAAGAAAGATTGTTCAAAGGGGTACTAAGAGACACGCAGTAAAGGACTTATTAAGCAATATTTAACAAAAAGCCAGTTGAATGACCCAAATTTCGATATTTGTTTAATGAAGTGATTGATATCTAAAGACTGGGCTATAATGTCAAAATCACAACGATTATAAACATGTAAAAGACTACAGGTGCCAAAGAACCTTCTACGTTCAAAGTAATGCTAGTGCGGTTACTGGTACCTCTATTAGGAGCACTGAGATTCCTCAAAACTTAATTGAAATATATCGTCAAAAATTCCAAGAGGTTAAGCAGGCAACTGTGCTCATAAGCATTAAAATGATCCTAGATGTTGAAAAATTCTGGAAGAGGTAATAAAGTTACCTACACGTTACTTATAGCCAAGAGTTGTCTTAAAAAGTGCTGTTTGCTGTTTTTACACATTAGCCTACTGACGTCTTTTTAACTTACTTTTAGTTTCCTGTCCGCCCTCAGATCTTAATAACTACTGAGGTTTGGGGGCTGCAAATTGGTATGTTGATCATCCACCCTCCAATCATCAAACATACCAAATTGCAGCCCTCTAGCTTTAGTGGTTTTTACTGAATTAAGGTTAAAGTTAGCCATGATCGTGCGTCTGGCAACGCTATAGGACAGGCCACCACCGGGCTGAAAGTTTCATGGACCGAGGCTCATACATCATTGCACCGAGACCACCGAAAGATAGATCTATTTTCGGTGGCCTTGATTATACGCTGTACATAAAACTCGATGGCGCCGAAGAAACTTCGGCACAATTTTTTTCTCCTTTATTTTTAGCTAGCCCTTATTTAAAAGCAAAAGAAGCTATTAGTATACCACTGACATCTGCATCGGCGTCAGACTAGATGATAAGGTCATCGTTGACACGTTTCTTTTGATAGCTTAATTTAAAGAGACGTCATGTCATCTTAGTGTAAACCTTCTTCTACCTAACTGACTCATTAATCAATGAAGTGCAAGCCTAAGAGCAAGGTTCTTAGTGCATAGTGAAAGGTCAGAACAGCAATTAGATACTGATTTAAACGACAAAGGCAGCATTAGTATTTTTTTCATGTTTTAGTTTAACAGTTATATTCCCAGTGTACACCCTCTCCTACATAGGCTACATGCATCATTCGCTTTCATCAACCTTTTATGCCCCTTCTTTTTACCTTCACATTCTAATCCTTTCAATAATTTTCACTTTACATTTTCTACAAAAATAATTTCCTCAGCAGCTTCAAACTTTCTTTCAATCACACTCAACATCCACACTTGATTTAAATTAAATAGAGTTGTTTCAATATTATATTTATATATTCATACTTTCGCTTACATGGACATTTATATTCCAAATCACCAGCTTCCTTCATTTCTTTGCCTATTCTGCATTCAACTCTTCTCTCATATTAATATCATCCGCTGTATTAACTCTCAAACACAGAATATACAATTCAGTGGCTTCCATCCTTCCTCCATCCACACTATCATTAATTCACTGTTATCTTCCTGTTTCTCTTTTTTGTCATAATTTTTCTTTGGCTCATATTTATTTCCACTTTCTCATCTTTCATTGGTCTTAGTAGTTTCTTTTCAGCATTCCTGTCTCTTTTCAGAACCCCTTATCTGATCACTCAAATTTTTACATACATCTGCCCTTTCTCTGACTTCGTATCACTTCATGCACACGGATAAATCCTTTGCATAAAATATCAGGGGTAATAAGGAATGAAAAAATTAGAACTGTCATGTTACGAAGACGACACACACACACACACCCAAGGAAATAAAAAAGTTTACTTAAATATTCTTCAAGCAGATAAGACTTCAATCAGCTTTCTTGAGACCAACCTATCCAAGGACTTTATTAATAACAGCTCTGTGAGGTAAAATGTAAAAACACACCAGGAGACGAAGATCGCATGAGAAAAGTGGATGCATTTGCGAAAACCTTTCAATCATATTGCAGAACACAAATGCATACATATACATACATTATAATGAACACTGCAATAAACTCTTGTCGTGTTCTCTCATGATTACCACTGATGATTAACTATTGAGTCTGTAAGCCCGTTGCCTAAAAAACGTGGACATGAACGCGTTTTCAACACAAGTTTGGAACAAAAGCAACGCCTCACCTTCACACATGCAGGACACTGCATTCAGCCCCAGCTCACCTGAAATCAGGAGTAATACAATTAAAAACTCTGTACATAACTTCATTACAACAGGGCGCCAAAATAACATTATGAAAATGAATCTCACCATTGTTACCATTTAATGTCACTTGGTACAAAAACATTTATAATAATTTACATATAGATTGCCTATTGGCCACCCTGTGAAGAGCTACTCAAATATCCATTTAGCGTTTAATCATGAAATTCAAACAAAACGGAAAAATGCTCAGGCATCTATAATTACATTACCATAATAAAGTCTTACTGTTAACGTTTGTTGCGCTGCGTAACAGTCATACACTTTAATCTAATGACACTGAAATAACCAATCAGATTACGATCATTTTTGACGTCGCCGAGCTTTGCGTCATTGTCGCCTGAATTACGTCTCGCCGTTTGTATTCATGAAACTGCATCATGAAATGGAAACATAACAATTTCGTTTCTATTTATGTGTTATCATGAAGCTGGAATGCAAAAAGTCACTTCGAGTAAAATGTCCGGCTGTCAGTGACAGAACCTACTCCAGCAGGAAATCTGTCTGCGTGTCTGTGCGTCTTCTGTCTGTCTGTCTGTGCGTTTACAAGATAGTCTGTCTACCCTTTAATAATGGAGGCATCCTGAAGCGACGCGACGTGTAATCATCCGTTCCAAATGAAACAAACACCCAAATATTAATCACACTGTCATGCGGATGAAAAAAACGCAAAATTAAAAGAAAGGATTTTTTTCCCCCCACCGAGAAATGACTGTCATGATGAAGCCAGTTTTCGAAGGTGGAGGGGAACGGGAGGTCCAGGGGAGGGGTCTGAGAGGGGAGGGAGGAAACAAGGGCAGGGAAGGTTGGACGGGGGCCGGGGACGGGAGGTGGGATGGGGAGGGGAGTAACGTCACTCATTTAAATGCTAATTACACACGGATAATGACCCGTCTAAAAAGGAGTAACTAGGAGGAAAAACATCTCTCTCCCCAAAGTCTCCAGAGTCATGATGGTGGTCGTCTCTTGTGATGCTGCCTGAATACATAAAAGGATCGAGTAGTTACGGCATGAAAAAATTATTATTCCTGGGAGAATGAACTAGAAACGGGGCAATGAATGGGGGCGTGTATCTATACATATACATATACACATACACACATATATACAGTATATTCATATAAATACTATACATATATATTATACATATATATATATATATATATATATATATATATATAACCACCCTTATCAGGGGATGGCCAACAAAGGGAAACTAGACAACAGTCACTGTCATTTTCACGCTTTAACTGCTGAATCGTAAATGAAAACACCAAGCAAAAAACTTTCACAACATCAACCGCTTCATACGCCTCCGCTGAAGGTCCATTTGTAACCACGTCATTCCACCTACACACACACTCGAACATTTACATCTATCTTGCGGGAACTATAGGACTTACTACATATCAATACCCTTCCTTTCCATTAACTCTTCATCTCCATTTATCTAGCAACTTCTATGTCTTCCTCTCTTCCTGTCTCCTAAAAAATCCCGAATCATTTACTATATTCAGCAACCTATAGCCCTACACTCTTTCCACATAACTGAACCATCTAAAGCACTATGATTCGTCCTTGCAAATACCACATTCCTCTAAATTGGTCACCCTACAATTTTCTTACGACACATATAATACGCAAAGAATTCGTCTCAGCAACTTCAACTTTCATTTGTATTCAACATTCACGTTTCACTTCCATAAAAATAAGCTGACACAACTATCCATTACCACACATACTACACATAAGCATAAACACAATGTATACATGTATATTTATATATAATATATA
>NC_089747.1:23610000-23630000 GCF_040412425.1 Macrobrachium rosenbergii
TGCAATATGAGTCGCACAAACATATAAACATTGCGTGAATACAGACTGGGATACAGAACAGCGTCATGTGTAATAATAATAATAATAATAATAATAATAATAATACAGTGGGCCACATAATAGTAACAGAGTAACCTAGAGGTAAATGTTCTGTTAGATATATAAATATAGAGGTAATTCAGCAGCACAAAATGTCATCAAACAAAAACAAGATAATAAAAAAAAAGACGGATGTGGAGACATGACTAATCAGAACAAGACCCGGTTCAGTACGTACAGCAAGCACCTGCAAAAATAAACAA
Organism: Macrobrachium rosenbergii; assembly: GCF_040412425.1. Taxonomy (NCBI): domain Eukaryota; kingdom Metazoa; phylum Arthropoda; class Malacostraca; order Decapoda; family Palaemonidae; genus Macrobrachium; species Macrobrachium rosenbergii. Next base: position 23,610,303 of record NC_089747.1, read on the forward strand.
GTAAAAAATGCGCCTAAGTTTCTTCTGCGCAGTCGAGTTCTCTGTACAGCGTATAATGCTGTATGAAACTCTCAGTCGGCCGTGGTGGCCTGTGTTGTTGTGGTGCCAGACGCAGGATCATGGCTAACTTTAACCTTAAATGAAATACAAACTACTGAGGCTAGAGGGCTGCAATTTGGTATGTTTGATGACTGTAGGGTGGGTGATCAACATACCAATTTGCAGCCCTCTAGCCTCGGTAGTTTTTAAGCTCTGAGGGCGGACAGAAAAAGTGCGGACGGACAGACAAAGCCATCTCAACAGTTTTCTTTTACAGAACACTAAAATGGGGCCTACCTGTTTTACTTGTGAAAAATACAAATTTCATTTTCTTAATACGGATACAGGAGGTATTACTTTCACTACAAGCTACAGGTAAAATAAGTATAAAAAGAAAAGTGAAAAATACAAATTTCATTTTCTTAATACGGATACAGGAGGTATTACTTTCACTACAAGCTACAGGTAAAATAAATATAAAAAGAAAAGTTGGGTAAAAAACTAAATTTCACAAGTTTTTACACCTTTAAAACGAAAAAAAAAATAAGTTTGAGAATATGCTATTCAAGAACACCATGGCAACTCTATGTGTGTGTGTGTGTGTGTGTGTGTGTGTGTGTGTGTGTGTGTGTGTGTAGGAGAAGCATAAAAATTAACATTCATTAGATTACCAAATAAAGATGTCTGCTCTATCCCGTGAGGATATGCAAAAGTTGGGACAATACTTTCTTAAATTGTCTTTATGTTTCCTTATCCAACATGTAGCCTAACTGTAAACACCACATACATGTAACATTAACATAATGCGTTATACCTACACATTTGTTGCCGAACTCTAGCAATTTTGATAATTTGCCGAAGTTTACTGATCGTATATATCAGTTATGTGGATAAGCTATCAAAACTTACTAGATGTTACATTTTTAATTTTTTAATTCAGCAAGGCTCTGTTTAACTTCAATGATCAGTTATCTACTCGCGAACTGATCTGTCATTATATAAAAATTATGAGCGTAAAGAAACAAGTAAAAAATGCACCGAAGTTTCTTCGGAGCAATCGAGTTTTCCGTACAGCATATAATGCTGTATGAAACTCTCAGCCACGGCCCATGAAACTCTCAGCCACGGCCCATGAAACCCTCAGCTACGGCTCATGAAACCCTCAGCCACGGCCCATGAAATTTTTAGCCACAGCCCGGTAGTGGCCTGTATTGTTGGCACCTATAGCCGTGCCAGACGGCCAGATCATGGCTAACTTTAACCTTAAATAAAATAAAAACTACAGAGACCAGAGGGCTGCAATTTGGTATGCTTGATGACTGGAAGTGGATGATCAGCATACCAATTTGCAGCCCTCTAGCCTCAGTAGTTTTAAAGATCTGAGGGCGGACAGCAAAAGTGCGGACGGACAGACAAATAGCCATCTCTACAGTTTCCTTTTACAGAAAACTAAATTGGAAACAAACCCCTCACTCTACTGCAACACAGAGATGAGAGAAAAGAGAACCTGAGAGGCGGTAGAGAAAGAACCTGCGAGTCCTCCTCAGTGTTAGGCTGCTCCGTCACTTGACGAAAGTCGCGGGATTAGCATAGGTTATAATTCACGGCATAACTCAAGAAGGTTTCCCCGGGCTGAAGGCGTCTTAAGGAGAAGAGTTATGGCGACACCATCGACCTCCATCAAAGCGGAGGGCCGAAGGAATAGAGGAAGTCAGTTGGCGAATCATCCATCACTACACAACTGACGCTTTATTGTCTTGCATCTCCCTGGCACCCCTTCAGGGTCTAGCCCAGTTCAGACCATTAGTGGTGACTACTGGCAAGGAGCTTAACAAATGGCTATTAAGGTGCTCCGTCTTACTTTACTAGCCCTCGTGGTAATTCAACTCTTGAGCCATCAGCCGCAAATTTTCGCGCTTCTCTTGCAATGTTTCTTTTCCTCTGTCAGGACATTTTTCAGCTACGAAGTTATATTTTTTCATCCTCAAGACAACTTCCATTCAAATCTACGTGAAAATACAAACCTTGCACAATTCAAAGAAAATATATGACAAACTCACTGGAGAGGGCAAACCCCAGACAAAAATGTAAAAGAGAGCATCGGGAACATTAATCCTAAGGGCGAAAGATCTCAAAAGGAAAGAGCCGGGGAATGTTGAGAGGTAAGATGTTCCAACAAAACCATAAGTCTACGGGACAAAAACACCAAAGTCAGATTAAAGGAAAGATAAGGCCGTGTAAGAAGATTCACTAACTAGTTTATCCAACAGGCATTAAACACAAAGGGAATCGATGCAGTCATGAAATAAGGGGATCACGGGGATGGTAAAAACACTAATGACTAAAATTGACAGAATAATCGTATGCATAACATCTAGCGATGTACTGCAATGCCGCACGAGCCAAAAGCCAAGAGCAGGAAAGGTCATTAACTTCCATGAACAGTAACAATAACGAAAGATTATCAAGTGGAATTTTATTTCCAACCCAAGAGAATAGTCTTCATGCATTCAATAGCATGTTTACACAAACTTGTTTGATCTAGATCTACCATCTTACTATTTCAGTCAACATCGTTGCAATTTCTTTTTATAATCAGGCCTAACTGTGTTTTTCAAAGAAAAAACAAAATGGCTGTTAAGGCTGCCGATTTCTTGGCCGTAGATGGACCTGCGTTTTGCACGATAATTAACTGTTTCAGGTCGAGTGTCATACTGTTACTACTCTTTACCACTTACAATGCGTTTCACGATTGAGCCCCACATCAAACGGGAGCGTCCACCTGAAGCCATTCAAATTTTGTGGCTCACTGCCTAGACAAAATACTAAAATTACCATCTCAGTTACTAGTACAGCTAATATGCCCCAAGTAGATTTGTTGAAACATAACACTGCATACTTCAAACAGTATTTTAAAACAGACCGCAATGTACACACAAAATACCAGGAAATTGCTTTACTCTAACAGTTTAACGGAGATTACAGTCATCTTGGCTATGCTGTTCAAAGTCTACGTAGATCCTTTGTACTCACTTGTTTACGGCATGGTCTAATATAAAATGAGTGAGACAATGTCCCCTTAATCGGACAATTTAAGCAAAATGATTGATAAAGTTGTTAAATCTCACGAGGCAAAAACAGCAGTCTTTGGAAATCTCCGCCATGGCGAAATGTCAAGTCTCTGTCACATTTCACAGTACAGTAATCTATGTGATCAATCATACCTGCATTGCCATTTCAGCAATTCACTCTTATCCTGTATCTACAGTACAAGAAAGTTCGAATTTTTTAATTATTTTTTTTTTCCCTGTAATGATCATTGTGACTTTAACCACTACACCGTGGGACGATCATTTCTACTAGAGTCAGAGCACCTACACCCATATTCTGTTGAGTACCTGCGATCTTACACTGCCCAGTGCCAATGGTCTTCCATTTTCCTCTACATTATGTAAATTGGAAAACAGCCATTCAAGCAGTATTAAGGATGTTGACGCGCGTAAATTTCAGACGGGCTGCAATGCTACTGAAAATCATACCCATGCCCTTCATTATTCTGAGTCATTTCTCAACGTTCATTAACACATGTGCCCAATTAGCGATGTTTTTTTCTGGATTTTTAGTCTTTACTCTTTGTAACTTTCATCTTCCTGCCATAAATATACTTCTTTTGGCTGAAGTTAAGTATACCTTACTTATAACAGACCACTGAGCTGATTAACAGCTCTCCTAGGGCTGGCCCGAAGAATTAGACTTATTTTACGTGGCTAAGAACCAATTGGTTACCTAGCAACGGGACCTACAGCTTACTGTGGAATCCGAACCACATTATAGCGAGAAATGAATTTCTATCACCAGAAATAAATTCCTCTAATTCTTCATTAGCCGGCCGGAGACTCGAACTCGGGCCTTAGCGAGTGCTAGCCTTTGGTCCATTGTCGTTTTCACACCCCGCCGCTCTATTTTATTACTCATAAGAGTTAACAGCCTGTTTGGTTTGTCACATGCATATTTGCACGTTATAAATAATTCTAACAGTAACAGTAAAAATAACAAAATGAAGTTAAAGAAGAAAACAGGAGAACTTCTGGCGTCAAAGAATTCCTTAACAGATTTATGAAAAAAAGACCTAATCAAAGGATGAACAACGAGAGAAACGGAGGGGAAAGGATGCCACGAGATGATTCATAAAGAGCCCAGCCAACAAATAAAAGCGGAGTTCCGCCCATGGGATAATCCCTAGCAAAAATAACATCCGCACCGCGACACAAAACAACACGTGCATAAATAGCGACTCGGAAGTGGCGGCGTTCCCTCCAGCTACAGATGCGAAAGGGTGACACACCCAAGGGAGAGGGAGGGAGGGAGGGGGGGAGGGAGGAAGCTCCGGGAATAGGGATGGTGGTGGGGTACGGGAAGGTGAGGGTGAAGGCCTTGCACTCCACTTCCCCCGCGTGCACATCGGGTGAGGGGTGAGGTTTAGTCAGGGGAAAAGGGATTATGACGTAAGCTAAACCTCTTATCAGTCAGTGCCATAAATCAATGTGATCGTAAAGTTAAAGGAGGAATCTCTTACCCTTACACCAATCTATAGTTTCCTCATCAATCTCTAGTAATTTGGATATTATTTACTGTACCATGATTTCTTGTCTATTTAAATCTGTCTTGTGTATCTAAATCGTTCAAGTTGAGCAGATAAAATCTGTTGCTTAAAAAATGCATTTAAACGGAGGCTTCCACCACAAGCATCCACGCCCACACATTGTTTATGGGTACATACATGTAGCAAGGCCCTGTCGTTGCTGCATCTTTTATAACTTTCATTTCTAGCATTTAGTTTTACATAAAATATGTGTATTGTATGTAATAGCTGTTTTCTTTATTTAAATTCTTTTTCACTACCCTAAGGGACTCTAAAGCTTTTTTCCTTCACAAGAATTGACATTTATTTCTGTGCACTTTGACATAAAAGAACACTCACCCACGCACATGCACGCGCGCCAGCACACCCATACATACACATATATACACACACCACAGGGCTGAAGATTCTCTGCATACGCGCAGGAAGTGAGCAGTGTTGGGGAAGTTTTATGCACACGGGATTCATTCATGACTCAGCAGTAACTTTATGAATGTGGAATTGACCATGGTCGCATTTTTTCTGTGGGTCCAAGTCATTCTGAGGAAAATATAAAAGGAAGATAAAACTTGTAGAATACACACACACACACACACACACACACATATATATATATATATATATATATATATATATATATATGTGTGTGTGTGTGTGTGTGTGTGTGTGTGTGTGTGTGTGTGTGTGTGTGTGTGTGTGTGTGTGTGTGCATTCAGCTTGTAAGCATATACGGCTCCAAGCCGGTTCCTGAAGGTAAACACCTTCCCTTTGCTTGTATTTCATTTAACTCGATGGATAAGGTTGCAAGTTTCAAGCTCCTACAACACTCCTGCCCCTACGTGGAGAGGAAAAAAAAACTTCTACCATATGTCACTTTTTCTTTTCTTGAAAATGTTCAGTCTCACGAAAAAGGGCTGGAAGTCATTTATATGTATGCTGCCAAACTCCGGTGCTTGATCAAAGAAACGGCAGTTGAGCAAACGCTTCCTCCGTATTGTTTTCCCCATTGTTTTTCCGTCCACCAAGAGTGCAGAGTTACTGACTTGAAAGGGGAGCATGCTACACGATCTAAATGTTCCTAAGTTACCTTCAATAAGACACACACACATGCGCGCGCGCACACACGTGTATAACAAATTTCAATACTTCAAAGCTTTTCTTGTCTTGATAATCTGTCTTAATATTTATCAATATCTTAAAATTTCGTATAAATAACATGGCCAACAAATAAACTTTAAACATCTACCAGGGAATGCATACTAAATGTGATATTTACGGAAGCAGATATTAATATCCGTGAGCAAATCTTTTTTAAACGTGTTCAAGACACATTTCAGCTCCCGTCTATAAATTGGCCAGAATGCTCTCTGACGGTCTTTACCTTGAATATTGGAACAAAACTCATTTCTCATCAATGTTGCAGTCTCCTTTCGCTTTAAAACCTGGAACTTCAACGAAATGAAACCACTGATTTTCCTGTATTTCTGCAATTCTGCAAGGCACGTATATACAACCAGACAATATATGAGATATAGACATTTTTAAATGTCTTGTTAGCAACTCGGATACCTATATAAACACGAGTAGTGTTATACGAGAATCAATTTATTTCTTAATTTTTGAAACACTTCAAAGGGCTTCATATTCTAAAGTGTATATATATATATATATATATATATATATATATATATATATATATATATATATATATATATATAAAAATCTACAGCTATACATGCACATAAAATTAATTAACCTTTAATTCTTGAGTGTTCTTGTCCTTACTGGCTACCTCTCATCTACTTGTTTAAGTTCAGCTCTGTAACAGTTTTTAATTGTATTAGTTTAATATCATGAAATACCAGAAGCCTCAGTGGAAAGTCGGCCAAGGTGAACACTCAAAGCACGACTTTGTAGTTTTTCAAAAGCCAAAAAAGGGAAGAAAAGAAAAAAGGATTCTTACATTTGACATTTTCCCTTATTGCCGCCGTTTTTTTCTCTCTCTCTTTTTCTCTGTCTCTTCGTGTTCGTTCTGCCACTGCAATGAGGAAATGTGAAAGGGTTCTATTTGATATCTTTTTAACCACCCCTACCTCTTTCTTTTACATTTCTTTATTCTGTATCACAAACCTTTCTCTCTCTCTCTCTCTCTCTCTCTCTCTCTCTCTCTCTCTCTCTCTCTCTCTTAAATTTTTTGCATTTAAAATATGATGTCATAAGAAACTACGCTTGGCACTATCAATGCTCATAAGAAACTACGTTTGGCACTATCAATATTTCAGCCCACACCCACATGCAACTCTTCAGAAAGCAGGATTAATTCAGATCATGAGCAAAAATGGTGAATGAAGAGCATAAACAGAAAAGCATATTCTCTCCCCCCCCCTTCTCATTGACAGATGACGAACGAAATGTAAGTCGCAAAACTTACACAGAAACTACCATTCAAGTTTAGATGACAACACATCCCTCTGAATATGCAAGGCACCGGGAGTTTGTGACTCCTTGTTGGCGAGGGTTTGGTTCAATAGAATATTTACAATGAAAACAAAAGTCAGTGTTTACAACGCTTGTGTGTTATCCTGCCTGCTTGATGATGCACGGGGATCGCCCACCTAAGCACACCAGCTCAGGATAATTAATAGCTTTTATTGGCGGTGCTCGAGAAAGATCCTTGGCTTACACTATTATTGCAGTGAAAACTATGGTAATGAATATGGTAAATTCTAATTACGCAGATAAGCATCCAAGAATAGAGAATGGAAGTCCATTTCCAAGGAATATATTGAAAAAATTGTAAGGAGAAATACATTAAAGGGAAGATAAAACTTGGCAGAATTTTGCGAAGAGTTATCTACGTACATTGTAAAATAAACACTAGGGAGGCAAGAGCCAAGACCTTTAGCCTTCGCAGACTAAGAGCTGCAGTGTCGGTGAAGAGAGGTGTAGGAGGTGTGAGGAGGAGGAGGAGGAGAAGCAAGGTAGGCATCGCAAGTATGGAGCACACCATAAGCAGTAATGCTCGATGAAGCCATACTAGTACATTTCCAATACCTCTGTGCCCTGTACACTATCAAATTAGGCATTCATGAAGGCTCCCAGTCAAACATTTTTGATTCTTCGACAGTTGGGCTAAACAGAGTTGGGCAAGTTAGCCTCTGAAGATTAACAGCAAGACAACATCGAGAGTAAAATACAACCTCTCGTCAGGTTGTGAAAATGAATAACAGTTACAGGAGTTAACAAAAACAGAGTTGCAGTAATATTCGCTTCTCATATTTCTTTAGAGAAAAAGTGACTCTTAGTCGAGAAGGTCACAAACTTCCACAATATTCTTCACACAAACAGCAAATTATGTTCGGGATATATCCGGCCGTACCTATGGTACATATGGCATCTGTATATGTATAGGTGTACATTGTATACATGTTGTGATATTTGACTTATATGGTGTTTTTACAGTGTATACACACACATATATGTGTATATATACATGTATGTATATAAATATATATTATGTATATATATACTGCTTATATATATATATATATATATATATGCAGTATAATATACATATATATATGTGTATATATATATATATATATATATATATATATATATATATATATATATATATATATATATATATATATTCCCCTGACAAAAGTAGCCCCGAGAAAAAAATAAACATCAACATCTTGTCGCCAGCCAGCTATTTCATCTAATCATTTTGGTCAACTGTTATTTCTCTCGACAAGGAAGGTATCAGGCCTGGCCAACATCTTGCACGGAAAGGGAAGAGAGGACCAGCGTAATAAACGAATTGATATGTTTGACTGGGAACCGTGAATCCATCAAAGCAAACTGTGTTGTCACAATACCATTATTTAGGCTGCCAAGATGTGCGCAGTATCACAGAAGGCGACACTTCACTGCAAATCCCGACCAAAGGCATGTAACAGAACAGCGTATTCAAGGGAGCGAAATCGTCCGTAATGAGCCGGGATTTAATTGGCTCCTTTATTCAGAATCTGTCCCAATATCAAAGCAAAAGACCCAAATTAATGCACAAATTCAAGCCGATTATATATCACTTTTGATAAGTAGATATCCTAATTGTTAGCAAACGAGAGAGAGAGAGAGAGAGAGAGAGAGAGAGAGAGAGAGAGAGAGAGAGAGAGAGAGAGAGAGAGAATAATAATAATAATAATAATAATAATAATAATAATAATAATAATAATAATAACCTTTATTTCCAATATTTACACTGGCAAATCTGTATCTTACATGGATAAAATATATTTCGATGCAAGAGTTACATTTCATACTACTTACAATTTACTATATACAACAAACCTGAATGAACATCTTAAAAATACAAAACGAAACGTAGCCCTGTAATACATAGTGTAGGAGTATGTATAATTTTATTTATATGTGTAAATTAAGCATCATCTTGATTCAGAAAGTGGTACTCCTATTGTTACAATTCTGGAAATGCATTAATATTACAGTATAAAGAACAATCAACCTACGGCAAAATGTGTTTCTTTAAAGCTCATTTGAAAGAATTGATATTAACTATTGTTTTTACACCTGTTGGTAGCTTGTTCCAAGCCAAAGAACCCTGTACAGCGAACGATCTTTTACCCAGCTCGGTATCTGTCCTTGGTATGTAAAGGTCGTTACTATTTCTTGTTGTTATAGCACGCTGTTGGCCCAGCGTTCGACTCTCCGACCGGCCAATGAAGAATTAGAGGAATTTATTTCTGGTGATAGAAATTCATTTCTCGTCATAATGTGGTTCGGATTCCACAATAAGCTGTAGGTCCCGTTGCTAGGTAACCAGTTGGTTCTTGGCCACGTAAAATAAATCTAATCCTTCGGGCCAGCCCTAGGAGAGCTGTTAATCAGCTCAGTGGTCTGGTTAAACTAAGATATACTTAACTTTTTATTTCTTGTTGCCCTGCCTCCTCTAAATCTAACTGATGTCAGAGAGAGAGAGAGAGAGAGAGAGAGAGAGAGAGAGAGAGAGAGTAGGAATGCATACAGATGCATGCATACCTGTACCAACATAGGAGCATTGCGTGAGCAGCAGACATTACATTCAGCCACATTCATCAGCAAACAACTCGGGGAGAGAAAGCGAGAGTACGTACCGGTTAAACTTTGGCCTCCATCGCTTCGGACGTGTCCATAATTAAGAGAGAGAAATGATCGTCATCACTCAAAGCCTACTTTAAGCGGGCATTTTCACCCCCTCCTCATCTCCTATTACGAAAGGCAGATGAGGCCAGCTCATTGTGTGGTTTCTCTGGTAATGGCTCCATCACGTCTCCATCATTAATAACAATCCCTCAAAATGCGAAGGAGGAATGGGAGGGAGGAAATGGAAGGACTGAGGAGCCATGGACAATGTGGACACTGCTTCTAACAAATATTTCATTCTGAGCTACAAACCGAAGGTGCTGAGACAAACTCTCTCTCTCTCTCTCTCTCTCTCTCTCTCTCTCTCTCTCTCTCTCTCTCTCTCTCTCTCAAACAGACCAACATACCAAGCATGAAAAGTCCGCGCATTTTCGTGCTAGCTGAAAGATCATAATTTACAAAAAGTCGAGGATTTGTAAATTTCGAAATGAAGCTACTCGTTCTTTATTTCCATCGTTTCACCTAATTTACCGAGTATATTCAGACTGCCATAGAAAATACACGGAAACCATATTATATCAATAAAAGGATAATTAATTCCTCGTAAAAAAAAGCACCATTCTCTCTCTCTCTCTCTCTCTCTCTCTGCATAAATACACACACACGTTATATATATACACATATAATATATATATATATATATATATATATATATACATATACACACAGTATATATATATATATACATATACACACAGTATATATATATATATATATATATATATATATATATATATATATATATATATATAATAAGTCCTCACGTGAAAATGAAAGGAATTGGTACCAAGACTTTCAACTTTTATTCAAAGTCATCTTCAGGGTACTGAACAGAGTTTAGAGAATAACATATACAAGAAAGCAATATGGGTCACAGATAACAATAAAATAAAATGAGTCAACAAGCCATTTAAGTATGTAAACAACATTCATTCAAAAAAAAAAACATACTTAGTGGAAATATGTAATTACTACAAATCCCAGTACAAAACTATCTGTTTGTAAAAATCTAACAGCTTGTTTTACTCTTGCATCCTTAAGAATAAAGCTTTTTAACAATTCGTCCATCTTAAAAAGACTATCGCTCAAATTCATATTACTAAAAGAACTAATGAGGCATCCTTCACCAACAATCTGTCATGCAACGAGAACTCCTAAAACAACTGCAGCTGAATTCCAATCTATTGGGTGCCCAAAGTCTCTTACGTGACAAAAAATGGCGCTTGAGCTGGTTGCAACCCGTACATTATATTTATGCTGTGTGACTCTCTTTACTTAGTTCCTACCAGATTGTCCAATATAAGGTAAATTACAAGTTGAGCAATCAATTTTGTACACCCCCTCCTGCTGGCATTTCTGGTTTGTTACAAAAACAACAAATTCTTGATAGACGAAGTATTACTAAAAACAACATTTATTTTCAGACATTTCAGGCTACGTACAATCGATAAAAATTCACATCGGTATGGCAAAACTAAAATATTTTCCGTGTCATAATTCCTTGACCTTTCATGACTAGTTTTGCCATACCGATGTGAATTTTTATCGATTGTACGTAGCCTGAAATGTCTGAAAATAAATGTTGTTTTAGTAATACTGTCTATCAAGAATTTGTTGTTTTGTAACAAACCAGAAATGCCAGCAGGAGGGGTGTACAAAATTGATTGCTCAACTTGTAATTTACCTTATATTGGACAATCTGGTATGAACTAAGTAAGAGAGTCACACAGCATAAAATATAATGTACGTGTTGCAACCAGCTCAAGCGCCATTTTTTGTCACGTAAGAGACTTTTTGGGCACCCAATAGATTGGAATTCAGCTGGTGTTGTTTTTAGAGTTCCTCGTTGCATGACAGATTGTTGGTCGAAGGATGCCTGGCTAGTTCTTTTTAGTAATATGAATTTGAGCGATGGTCTTTTAAGATGGACGAATTGTTAAAAAGCTTTATTCTTATGATGCAACAAGAGTAAAACAAGCTGTTAGATTTTTTACAAACAGATAGTTTTGTACTGGGATTTTAGAAAATTACATTTTCACAAGTATGTTTTTGTTTTGAATGAATGTTGTTTATATTACTTAAATGGCTTGTTGACTCATTTTATTTTATTGTTATCTAGACCCATATTGCTTTCTTTGTATATGTTATTCTCTAAACTCTGTCTAGCAATTCTGAAGATGACTTTGGAATAAAAGTTGAAAGTCTTGGTACTAATTCCTTTTCATTTTCACGTGAGGACTTATTATATACTTCATCCACGGACCATTGTGGAAATTAAAGATATATATATATATATATATATATATATATGTACATACAGTATAATATATGAATTAACACCAAACTACACAGTGATTGTTCTTAAACTCTGAAAATCTTAGAGAGAGAGAGAGAGAGAGAGAGAGAGAGAGAGAGAGAGAGAGAGAGAGAGAGAGAGAGAGAGTAGTATCAACAACAGAGAGAATAAGGAGAATCTCATTCGGGGCACAATAGCCGTACCTTACATAACTCCCAGCATTGCAGACATAATAAAGTACATAAAACAGGGGAACGGAACTCACGCGGCGGACTTCTCCCCTCCTCCCCCCACCCACAATGCCCTATGGTATCTTCCCTACCCTGCGCCTCCCTAAATGAAGGTACGGAAGGTTAACAATGAAGAGAGGTAAAATGGAAGGGCCAGGAAACGACGAAAATGGGTTTTCTACTTTTATTTATTTTTTTTTTTACTGATAGGTAAATTTTGGGGTACTTCCTGAAGGCACACATACGTTTTATATATTATATATATACACACATACATATATACAACTATATACACATATTTATGTATGTATGTATGTATATATATGTAAATATATATATATATATATATATATATATATATATATATATATATATATATATATATATATATATATATATATATTATACTATACTTGGTATTCAGCAACAATGTGTCTGGTCTCTATTTGGATGGTGACACCTGAAACTTTCATCACCCACTCTATGGGGTCAGTATTCTCATCCTACAAATATTTGATCGAAAACCTGAAAGGTGGTCCCCTCTGGAGCAGTTTCTCAAGAGGAAACAGTAGTAAGTAAACAAGAAAAAAAAAACACACACACCACACATGCAAGCATGCAAACATAAACACACACAGATATATATATACAGTATATATATATATATATATATATATATATATATATATATATATATATATATATATATATATATATATATATATATATACTTAGAATCTATTGGTCACTTTTTACCAGATACGTACTTTTTAACCACAATGCCCCCTTAACTTCTCGATTTCTTCACACTTTCGAAACGGTTGTCACTACTAAACTAAGTCCAAATGAAGAAAGAAAAGAAGATATCTGATGCCCGGGTGAGATTTGAACTTGCATCCGGGATATCAGAACGAGGTAACGTTAACTACTTGGTTAGCGTTACCTCGTTCTGACACCCTGGATGCGAGTTTGATTCTCGCCCGGGCATCGGAATATCTTCATTTAATCTGGACCTAGGCTTAGTAGCGAAAAGCGTTTCCAAAGTGTGAAGAATTCGAGAAATGAAGAGGACATTGTGGTTATTACAAAGTACACTGTGTGTATAGTTTTTGTATGTGGTGCACACCAACGTAGAAGAAGCTTAAAATTAAATTCAGTGATGCAATGTGGAGGCTACTGAGAATGTATTGTGAAGACAGTAATTTACTGAAACCAATAAGAATATCTTTTGGAAGTAAGGCTTTAGCTAGAATCTGTAATATTGAAAGGGTATGAGTACTTACAAGTTTGTGGCATAAGAAAAAGTATCAAGAGCAGACTGTGGAATGGTTAACGTTTGTGGATGATAAAGTAGCAGTTGGTGTTAGTGAAGAGAATTGAAGAGACAGACGAGGTAGTTAAAATAAAACATATTTAAGCAAGACAGCTGAAGAGTGGTTAATGAATTATGGTGCAGTATTTGGAGGGAAATGTTGTAGGATTCCACGTCAGCAAAACTTAGGATATACGAAAACAATTGTTGAGAAACCTCTCAGTAAAGTGCCTACATTTAAAATGAGGAATAGTTTGCCTAGTGCAGTGTTGTGAAATCTGATCTCTAAATATTTAAGCGAGAAAATTCACTCCTTCTCTCTGCTGACGTCTCCTGAATATCAGGTGTAACGGTTTTATTTACTATTCCCTCATATTTATTTATTCATCACCTTTTCCTACCGCTTGTCTCGTTCTGCAGGTTGATTTTCCTATGGAGCCCCCTTTGGTTTATAGTCCGTTGGCTCTATCCATAAGGATTTTCAGCTGAAGGTTTAAAGAAAGAAGAAAGAAAGAAATGAAAGTTGGATGATGTTGATATGAACAAGTTTGTTAGCATAACACATGTGCAGTCAGTAAGGCTGAAATGGGGAGACAAGTATTTTACAGAAGTCTACCATAAGAGAAAAACCTGAGGTGGTTTAATCAGAGGGTGAGAATGGAGCACGATAGTTGGTGACAAGTGTTTATCACAGGACAACTGAAATAAACGGTGTGTAGAGGCAAAAGAGCCTTAAGAGGATGTGCTAAAGAGTGCTGTGAATGGCACAGTGTAAGTGCGCAAAGCTGCTGATTTTGATTATGCAATTAAAGGATGAATATAGCAGTAACTACTGTTCTGCTCTACTCTAGAACCACTGCGTGCAACTAAGTCGAGAGAACGCAAAAAAATTCGGTGAGGCGATATAAACAAAAGAGAAGAGAGCAATATATACTGGTTCTGGTTAACACTCCACTGAGTGCCAAAAGCTGCTGACACAAAAGCTTACGGGACCAATGAAGGCATGGGAAGTGTCCACAGCTTCATAATCGATGATTGGAATCCGCAAACAAACCTTGGGAATTAGAAGGAAGTTTTCGCTTATGAGTGACAATGAGACAAAAGTTGACAACAGAGCAAATCAAAAGTAAAGAAAACTAATTAATTTCCGAAAAAATATACCCTTCAATAACGAAAAAAAAATCAAAACAAAAACTGGCGGAAGAGAGAAGCCCTAACTGCAAACGCCACGCAAAAAACAGATATACTGAAATGAGTTTCAAACTGGGCAGAGTTTTTTTTACACGAGATCGAGGGTAAAACGCAAAAGAAAATGTTACTGGTAAAACCGGCACTATTTAAAAAGAAAGGAATAGAAAAAATACCAGCAATAACAACTGCAATTAACTTTCGTTGCAACTACAGAACTGAATCGTCTGAGGCTCATTCAGAGTGAAGAATCTGCCATGCCAACAGATGACCCAAGGAATTTCATTAACCTCATTAATAATCTAAAAGTATATAACATTCTGCTCATTATCATGAGAATGACCGAGCTAAAACTCCCGGATAAGCACAAAAATATTTTTACTTAAAAAAAAAGGACAATCAGAGGCTGAGGACCTTAATATTAACGTAGGTAATCAAAGGCTCCAAGACATTTCACGTTTTCCTTCTTGAATACTAAG
Organism: Macrobrachium rosenbergii; assembly: GCF_040412425.1. Classification (NCBI taxonomy): domain Eukaryota; kingdom Metazoa; phylum Arthropoda; class Malacostraca; order Decapoda; family Palaemonidae; genus Macrobrachium; species Macrobrachium rosenbergii. Next base: position 23,625,697 of record NC_089747.1, read on the forward strand.
ATACCATTAGCATAGGCACCCAAATATCCTTTGGCTTTTACTTTTCACAGAAAAACCTTGAGGAAGCAACCGTTATTTTTATTTAGCCAAACCATCAGTGAAAAGAACAATAAACAAAGAAATAAAAAAAAATCTGGGATCAGAGCCAGACTCACATTCTCCCAAAAAAATTTAATCGCCTGATCCTCCGGAACAGCGAATCCTTTAGGGAATTGTAATGATCCCTTCAACAGTCTTTCCGTAATCCTGCTACGAGACAGGCAGACAAACAAACAGCACAAAATACGAACTTCCAAAGTGGAGGTGATACAATCCGGGAAACCGGGGTAAATGCTACAAAAACAATGGGTTACTTTACATCCCTCCTTTTATCTATGTTTACCGCCATGGACAACCACCGCCAGTCCCACTTATTTGTTAGTTTCTGTGTGGAGCGAAGACTGAAAAAATCTTAATCAACTTCGCAGGGAGTCCAACAATACCGATACCCCCAAAAACATACACTTTTCTCCTCCCCAGCAAAATGTTCCAACCCGCACCGGCATTTGCTATGGGTTTTGCAACAGACAAACGGACAACGATCCCAAAAATACATAACAAATTATTCCACTATGGATGCAAACTATGTCATTTATAACAATACTCTGCTCGTACTAACATATTGCTGCAGTATATACTGTATAACATGCGTCCACACTTACTGTCGGGTTATTAGCGCATATACATACATACATATATATGTGTATACATTTATACACACACACACATATATTATATATATATATATATATATATATATATATATATATATATATATATATATATATATATATGTGTGTGTGTGTGTGTATATATGTATACATGTATATATATATATATATATATATATATATATATATATATATATATATATATATATATATATATATATATATTTTTTGGCAGTATTAAAGGTCTTTGCAGAGACCACTCATATAAAACCACTGTAAGGCATTACTTAAAATGTAAAACACCACCACATTGTTTCAGAAAAACATAAACTAATCGCAGCCTTTTTAAAGGATTAACTAAAGCTTACCAGAGGCGAAAATGTGAGTTAACGTCCTTTCTCTCACATACCTGCAAAAGCAGACGTGTACTTTCAGTGGGTACTCATAATTCCCACGATAACAAAATAAAACCAAATATCTTGCTAGAAAGAGAGAAGTATGACCTTGGCTGTCAATAGTCCTTGGAAGGACACATATATAATCACTATGAAATATCGTAAAAAGGGGGACAACCGAAGGTTCGGGACAATCTCAGTTAATGCAAACCGCCTCCCACCACTTTTACAACATGATGAGCATGAATCCTCTCATGGGTCAATGACCTTTAAATTTATGACCCAAAAAAACCACCTCAATTACTCAGTCAATTAACCAATACAACAATTCTTCCTTCAAAGACCAAGCAGCAACGTTCTTTATCATCAATTCATTTTCCCTGGATTCCAACGCCCCTTCCTCTTCGGACGCGGGTCTACCATGGCAATCCGTGCAGAAGAAAAGTGTCCAGTTCGAGAACACTTGCCAAGCACACTGCTATCACAATTACAGTTCCAAAGTATTTACGAATTAGTCCCAAAGCAAATCTTACAAAAATTGACCCATTTTTTAAACCGCCCGAAAATGAGAAGGAACTTTCCTTGTTTTTCTTGAAAGTTTGTTTTCTTGAAAGACGAGTGGATCCCGGCATTTGCTAGAGAACTCTCCCAAAGGATGACTGATAAATAAAATGCAGCGGCGAATATTAACTACAGAAAAAATGCAAAATGCCTGGAAAATCTGGAGTCTGCTCTTGACAAACCAGGGACTAGAAAAAGTGTTGGAAGTCGTGAACTATGAAGTGGCGAAAATAAGTTTGAGGAATAAAACGTGGGGAATTGTGAAGCGAGACAGAAATTCTGAATATAAGAACTCTTAATGTAAGGGAAATCTTAGCTGATAATAATAAAGGAATTTATCATGGCTCAGAATAATCATCAATTACGATGCAAGGTATAGGCATCTGATTTTTCATAATCATGGTTACTTGATATACACTCACGTTAATCCCTTCCTGTAGCGATATAGAGTAACCAGTAAGAATGGAGTTATCCGTTCAAAACAAGCGGTGTAAACTGACAATGGTTCTCCCCACTGAGAGAGAGAGAGAGAGAGAGAGAGAGAGAGAGAGAGAGAGAGAGAGAGAGAGAGTTCGTGAATGGTAGACATAATAAAGTGCCATCAATCCCAAGAGCCCCCTGTTTCTCATTATATGGACAATGATCTCCCTACATAGCCTCTCCCCGCCCGCCGCCCCCCCTTCCCGGCGAAACGCGGCGGTGCTCATCCCAATTATAACCCTCATCTACGCTGGTTGACGAAACCATCACACCGTGCACGAAAAAGAGAAAATTAAATGGAAGGACAATGAAAGTGAAGGTGGTTCCAGGAAAAAGCTCTCGTTACAGTTTCTCCGAAAGATTATCTAAATATACTTGTGTATATATATATATATATATATATATATATATATATATATATATATATATATATATATATATATATATGTATATATATATATATATATATATATATATATATATATATATATATATATATATGTGTGTGTGTGTGTGTGTGTGTGTGAGTATGTATATATATATATATAAATATATGTGTGTGTATATATATATATATATATATATATATATATATATATATATATATATATATATATAGAAGTGTTTTTATCATTATCTTCAAGCTAATGCACATGTGGTTTAAAAGTCGTCAGACATCCTACGTAGGATGGCTGAGGACTTTAGAGATCCCTCTGGAGCAGGAGAGACATCCTGACCTGAAAAGTTTGTTAAACCTTTTTCAGAACTATGAACTTTGCACTGAAATTTTAAATGTTTAGATTCTCACTTTCGATTCTTGTTTTTAGATGAATTTCGACTGTATTCTGCTGTAAGTTTGAATGTAGTTCCAATATAAATCTGGAGTAGACCTGAAGTCGACCGTGGATGGTCGTCTAAAAAGCTTTGGGCGCATAAATGAGTGAAAATAGCATCTTTATACAAGATTTTTTTACTCCTTCCTGAGGACTGAAAAGTAAACCACATGTGTATTAGCTTGAAAATAATGAAAAAACACCCTGCCATAAAAGTATATAATTATATATATATATATATATATATATATATATATATATATATATATATATATATATATATATATATGTGTGTGTGTGTGTGTGTGTGTGTGTGTGTGTGTGTGTGTGTGTATTATTATTATTCAGTAGATGAAGCCTATTCATATGGAACAAACCGACTAGGGCCATTGACTTGGAATTCAAGCTTCCGAGGAATATGGTGTTCATTAGGAATAAGTAAGAGGAAGTAAAGGGAAATACAGAATGAAGAGATCTTACTCATTTAAAAAGAAAAAATATATTAATAAACAGATAAATAGATAAAAAATCTACCATATGCAAGAAGAATAGTATTAGGGTAGTAATGCATTGCATTTTTGCTTGAACTTCTGAAGTTCCAACTGCACGACATCCTCTGGAAGGCTATTCCACAGTTCAAAGGTGTGAGGAATAAAGGACCTCTGGAACTGAGAAGAACGACAGCGAGGCACATTTACTGCATATTGGTGCTGCTGTTCGGCGAATCTGGTCGCTCTCGGCAGACAAAGGGGATCAGTGATCAATTGTGAATGTGAAAGATCTGTTGAAATACAACTTATGAAAAAGTGACAAACAAGAGACCATGCGTCGATGATCCAAGTCATAACTGCTACTATCAGGAAACGGAAACCTACCACCACGAACCACTCTATATAAAAGAGATAAATGTCTGGCAGAAGCAGACATCCTCACCGGAGAACAGTAGTCCAGTAAAGGAAGTACAAATGACCTACAGCAGGTTGCACTGATTTTATCACAGTTATAAATATATGAGGCCTTACGAACAATACCTAACTTTCGTGCGGCATTTGCTGAAACTTTCATTAGATGTTTCTCAAAAGTTAGATGTGAGTCAAAAGTTATATCTAGAATAGTTAAAGCTTCAGACTCATTCAGCAAAGTTCCATCCACCTGAAGGGGAGGATGGGGTGGGAAAAAACTGTACGAGATCTGCTAATCAGTACAGTACACACACATATATATATATATATATATATATATATATATATATATATATATATATATATATATATATATATATATATATATGTATATATATATAACCACTTCAAAAATGACCACTT